>NC_069503.1:541611906-541786906 GCF_027579735.1 Bombina bombina
CAATACATATAAAACAGGCCTTATTGGATTCTTTTTAATCAAAGATTCTTTAAATTTCTCTGAGATAATGCCTGCTTTAACTGCCTGTTTTGTTATGTGCTCTATCTCTTTATTAATTTGGATGGTTGGATCTCCCATAAGGAGTTTATACACCTGGGTGTCACTAAGTTGTCTCTCTCTTTCTTGTACATAGTCCACCTTATTTAACAGAACTACGGCCCTTGTCCGCCTCTTTTATTATCACTTCTTTATTGTTTTTTTAATTGATTTACTGCATTTTTTTCTTTTTTACTAGCCAGTATTAGTTCAGAAAGAAATAGACAATTTATTGAGAAGAAATAAAAACAAAAGACTAACTTGGCATAGGTAGCAACTCTGTGTGGTGTGGGTGGTGTAAATTTACTCTTTCCCTGGATCCCAAATTGTTTTGGATCACTAAAATTCACATGATTCAATGTTTTTGTGTTCCAACAGGTTCTAACATACCTGCCAACATGGCAAAGTGAATCTTAAGTTTTAATTTCCTAAAAAATCTTTGTAGATCCTGTTGGATAACAAATTCATCGCAAGTGCTAGGTAAACAAAATGATAAACCTTTGTTTAAAATAGTGTACTCATCTTCAGACAAAACATAGTTTGAAATATTGTGTATCAAATTATCATCAGTGCATTTATTTTGAAAGTGCAAATCAGTGCTTTTTATGTTGAAAGTGCAAATTAGTGTTATGCAATTCATGTGAATCATTCCTCTTTAAAGTGCAATTGCTTATCTTTTGATTATTTACAGTCTACTCTACCTAGCGTTAGTTAGTAGATAGTGTGGAAATATAAACTATGCGGGACAAATAATCCAAGACGCAAAAGCTCTATAGTAAGATACAGAGAACAATCTTTACATGCATGTTTGCATCTAAAAATTGTGCTATTTGTGCTGCCATGCTATTGGCCGATGCAACTGCATGAATGAGTGAGTCCATCCTTTATTTTGGGGCGGTCATTGGTGACGTTTTCTGCCAAAATTAAGATAGAATTATTTAATATATGCCAGCTTCGTTTTGAAAAATGAGTAAGTGCATTTAATTCTCTAATACTTAAATTAACAAAATGGTGTAATTGTTAAAGCTTTACAAAATAAAAAGATTTCTAACCCTTTAAGCTTGAACACCTTTGTGTACTGTTAAATGACTCCGACCCACCTGTCGTTGTCAACCCTAAGAAATCAAGTACATTTAATAAATACTTTGATGTCCCTTCCTTGGTGGAAGTGTTTATTGCACAGGAATGGGAGAAGCCAGGGATTCCATTTTCCCCGTCTGCTGTTTTTAAAAAGATGTTTCCTGTCGCTTACTCCATTAAAGACGCATGACAGACGGTGCCTAAGGTAGAAGGGGCCATCTCTACTCTGGCTAAGAGGACTACTATTCCTATAGAGGATAGCTGTTTTTTTTTAAGATCCTATGGATAAAAAGCTGGAGGCTTATTTGAAGAAGATGTATATTAATCAGGGCTCGGGGAATTGCAGTGGCGCCTTACCTGGATGACATATTGGCTCAGGCGCCATCTTTTCAACAAGCAAACTCTCATACAGAGATCTTGTTGTCTTTTCTACGTTCCCACGGATGGAAAGTGAATCTGAAACAGTTCCCTTGTTCCAGCTACAAGGATGGTTTTCTTAGGGACCATAATAGATTCCCTATCTATGAAAAATCTTCTGACGGAGGTCAGAAAATCCAAAATTCTCTCCTCTTGCCTCTCTCTACAGTCTACTGTTTGGCCATCAGTGGCTCAATGTATGGAGGTAATTGGTCTAATGGTGGGTTCCATGGACAGACAATGGAACAGCTATGTATGGTCAGACAATGGAACAGGGACCATTCGGATCTGTTTTAGAGGATAGATCTAGATCAGTCGACGAGAGACTCTGTCCCGTGGTGGTGTTCTCAGGAGCATCTATCTTGAGGCACATGCTTCTGGAGACCTTCCTGGGTCATTGTAAACACAATGCCAGCCTACTGGGCTGGGGAGCAGTCTAGGACTTGTTAAAAGTGCAGGGTCTATGGACTCTATGGACTCATGAGGAGTCTCCTCTCCCCATAAATATATTGGAGTTAAAAGCGATTTACAATGCTCTGATAGCATGGCCTCAGCTGTCCCTAGCCTGCTTTATCAGGTTCCAGTCTGACAATATTACCTCAGCAGCTTACATCAACCACCTTGGAGGAACTCTGAGTTCCTTAGCCATGAAGGAGGTGGCTCAGATTTTTTAGTGGGCAGAAGCCCACAATTGTTGTCGATCTGCCATCCACATTCCAGGGGTGGACAACTGGGAAGCAGACTTTCTGAGCAGACAGACTTTTCATCTAGGGGAGTGGGCACTCTATTAGGAAGTGTTCTCCAGGTTAACCCTCAAGTGGGGAATGTCGTAGTTGAATCTGACGGCTTCTCGACAGAACACCAAGCTTCCGAGGCACGGTTCAAGGTCGAGAGATCCTCAGACCGCCCTGATAGATGCTCTGGCGGTACCTTGGGTTTTCAGTCTAGCATACCTGCTTGCTCCGTTTGCTCTCCTTCCACGAGTCATTGCTCGTATCAAACAGGAGAAAGCATCTGTAATTCTCATAGCTCCTGAGTGGCCTCGCTGGACCTGGTATGCAGACCTAGTGAAGATGTAATCTCTTCCACCTTGGAGGCTGCCTCAGAGGAAGGACCTTCTAACTCAGGGTTCATTCCTTCATCCAAATCTCGTTTCTCTGAAGCTGATTGCTTGGAGATTGAACGCTTAGTGTTGTCTAAGCGTGCTTTTCTGAGTCGGTCATTGAGACCATGATTCAGGCTCGCAAGCCTGTCACTAGAAAGATTTACCATAATATATGGCGTAAATATCTTTATTGGTGCAAATCTAAGGGCTACTCTTGGAGTAAGGTCACGATTCCTAGGATTTTGTCTTTCCTCTAGGAAAGTCTGGAGAAAGGTTTGTCAGCCATTTATCTGACGGGTCAGATTTCTGCATTATCTGTCTTGTTACATAAGCGTCTGGCGGATGTGCCAGATGTTTAATCCTTTTAGCAGGCCCTGGTCAGAATCAGGCCTGTCTTTAAGTCTGTTGCGCCTCCTTGGAACCTTAACTTAGTTCTTAAGGTTTTACAACAGGCTCCATTTTAACCTTTACATTCCATAGATATTAAGTTGTTATCTTGGAAGGTTTTGTTTCTTGTTGCTATTTCTTTTGCTCGGAGGGTCTCGGAACTCTCTGCTTTGCAGTATGATTCGCCTTATCTTATCTTTCATGCTGATAAGAGGGTTCTTCGTAAAGCAGTAGCTTTCTAATCCTTATGCTTTCCAGAAAAAAACAAAATGTATGCTTACCTGATAAATGTATTTATTTCTTGACACGATGAGTCCACGGATCATCTAATTACTATTGGGATATATCACTCCTGCCCAGCAGGAGGCGGCAAAGAGCACCACAGCAAAGCTGTTAAATATCACCTCCCTTCCCTCCCACTCCAGTCATTCTCTCTGCCTATGTTAGAGCAAGGAAGTGGTAAAGTTAGGTGTGAGAAAAAGATTCTTCAAGCAAGATTTTATTATTTTTTAAGTAGTGCAATTTTGTGCTGCTTTGTTCTAGGGTGTAGCCGTAGTCCACATCAGTCTCTTCAGTAGGTGGCTTTAGAGCACTGGTAACTTGTGGGACATAATTCTCACTGTGCCTCCCATGTAATTTATGCTGCCCTAACTCTGAATGCCTGAGAGGGAGAGGACCTCTCAAACCTGGTGAGCTGCCTTGCTGTCAGGCAGATTTGTGAGGTAAGTGCTGACTTTATTATTTCTGGGAAGAAAGAAGACACTCAGAAAAAGTGGGCACTTTATTTCAAAGACATACATGACAAGAGGGCCAATTTAATATGAAGGCACTTTAATATGAAGGGACACTTAAACTCTCCTATACTGGAGAGGATTGATAAGACAGCTGTTTATGCAGGCACTGGAGATGAGGATGACTTTTAGGCTCTGGTGGTTAAACTTTATTACAAAATGCTGACCGGGAGATTTTTGTTTTGAGAGATGCCCACGATGGGCCGAGCTATGTGAGGCGGCAATCTGTGTTGCACGTCACTTTCTCTTCACTTCCAAGTGCGCAGGAAGAGTATTTTCAGGGTCTGGCTAGAAACGCATGATTTTCTGAAAGCATGCGTTTCTAGGACCGGAGAACGGCTCACTTCGTCTGCTGCTGGGTTCCGGATCATTTATCTAGTGGGATTAACAAGCTCCGGTGTAGCAGATAAGGTAGGCACCTCAGCAAAGAAGCTGAGGTGTAGAGGTGTTATTTTATTATTATTCAGAAAATTTTCTCATTCTGCAGACTAAAGTAAAAAAGTTACGGTTTAAATTTAAAGGGACAGTAACGTTTTTTATTTTAATTTTTTATTAAAAAATCAAGGTTATAATTTGATCCATTGTGAGTCAGAATGGACCAAGAGGCCTTGCAAAATGTCACTTGTTCTTTGTGTTTTGATGCCAATGTGGAACCACCAATCCCTTTCTGTTCCTCATGTATTGAGAGAACCTTAAATTATAGGGATAGACTGAACCAACATTTTCCAAGGCGGATGCTGTTCAGGAGTCTAATGACTATGTTCAATATATGCCGCAGCTTTCTCCTCAAGCGTCCCAAATTGTATCGCCCACACATGCAGTGCCCTGCGCTTCCTCTCTAACTCCTCCTGGAGTTACGTTGCAAGACATTGCTTCTCTCATGTCCTCTGCGGTTTCTGATGCATTGTCTGCTTTTCCCATGCTGCAGGGAAAGTGCAAGAGGAAAAGTAAACATTCAGTAGGGGTTACTGACGCAGTTGTTGCTATTTTGGATGCCCCCTCCCAGAAGCCTGAGGAGGAGAATCTTTCAGTAGCATCTGAGGGGGAAATCTCAGATTCTGACAGTGTAATTCCTCCTGCTGATACTGAAGTTGTATCCTTCAGGTTTAAGCTAGAACACCTCCGTCTGTTACTTAAGGAGGTCTTAGCTACATTGGATGATAGCGACACTATGGTCGTAGTTAATCCTAAGAAATTCAGTAAGCTAAACAAATATTTTTGAGGTACCTTCCTCGGTAGAGGTTTTTCCAGTACCAGACCGAGCTTCTGAAATCATTGCTAAGAAATGGGAGAGACCGGGTATCCCTTTTTCTCCATTCCCTATATTTAAAAAGATGTTTCCCATAGCGGACTCTTATCAAGGAGACTTCGCAAACAGTACCTAAGGTGGAAGGGGCAATTTCCACTCTGGCCAAAAGGACTACCATCCCCATAGAGGATAGTTGTGTCCTATGGACAAAAAATTAGAGGGGTTACTCAAGAAGATGTATGTACACCAGGGTTTACAATGGCAACCTGCAGTGTGCATTGCTACCGTCACTAGTGCTGCGGCATATTGGTTTGATGCTATTAGGACAGATACTCCCCTCGATGAGATCCAGAATAGGATAAAAGCCCTTAATTTTGGCTAATTCCTTTATTACTGATGCTTCCCTACAGGTTATCAAACTGGGAGCAAAGATTTCAGGTTTTGCCGTACTAGCCCGCAGAGCTTTATGGTTAAAACCTTGGTCTGTGGATGTGTCATCTAAGTCTAAACTTTTAGCGATTCCATACAAGGGAAAGACCTTGTTTGGACCGGGTTTGACGGAAATAATCTCTGATATTACGGGAGGAAAGGGTCATCTTCTCCCTCAGGATAAGAGAAATAAACAAAAGGGACATCAGAGTAATTTTCGTTCCTTTCAAAATTTCAAGGGAAATTCTTCCGCTTCCTCTTCCAAGCAAGAACAGTCTAAACCTTCCTGGAGACCCAATCAGTGTTGGAACAAGGGAAAACAATCCAAAAAGCCTGCTATTGAATCAAAGACAGCATGAAGGGCCTGGATCTTGTGGGGGGCAGGCTTTCCTTCTTCGCTCAGGCTTGGGTTCGAGATGTTCAGGATCCCTGGCAGTGGACATAGTGTCCCAGGGATACAAACTAGAGTTCAAGAATTTTCCTCCCAGAGGCAGGTTTCTGCTTTCAAGATTATCTGTAGACCAGACAAAAAGAGAGGTGTTCTTACACTGTGTAAGGGACCTCTCCGACCTGGGAGTGATAGTTCCTGTTCCGATGCAGGAACGGGGTCTGGGGTTTTATTCCAATCCAAATTTTAGATCTCAAGAGTCTAAACAAATTCCTCAGAGTACCGTCCTTCAAGATGGAAACTATTTGTTCCATTATTCCTTTGGTCCAAGAGGGTCAGTTAATGACAACGGTGAATTTAAAGGATGCGTACCTGCATGTTCCCATTCACAAGTATCATCACAAGTTTCTAAGGTTTGCATTTCTAGACAAACACTTCCAATTCGTGGCTCTTCCTTTCGGCCTTGCCACAGCTCTCAGAATTTTCTCAAAGGTTCTGGGATCCCTGTTGACGGTGCTCCGATTACGGGGCATTGCTGTGGCACCCTATCTGGACGACATCCTGCTCCATGCACCATCCTTTCAACTAGCAAGGTCTCACACGGAAATGTTGTTATCTTTCCTATGATCTCACGGATGGAAGGTAAATTTGGAAAAGAGCTCCTTAGTTCCAAATACAAGGGTAACTTTCTTGGGAACCATAATAGATTCCCTATAAATGAAGATTTTTCTGTCAGAAGTCAAGAAATCAAAGATTTTCGATTCTTGCCTAGCTCTTCAGTCTGCTCCTCGGCCATCAGTGGCTCAGTGCATGGAGGTAATCGGGCTGATGGTGGCGGCAATGGACATCATCCGTTCGCTCGTTTCCACCTCAGACCCCTGCAGTTAAGCATGCTCAGTCAATGGAACAGAGATTATGTGGATTCGTCTCCACAAATACAGCTGGAGAAGGAGACAAGGGATTCTCTTCTTTGGTGGTTGTCTCGGGATCATCTCTCCCAGGGAACCTGCTTTCGCAGACCCTCTTGGGTGATTGTGACGACAGACGCCAGCCTTCTAGGATGGGGAGCAGTCTGGGGCTCTCTCAAGGCTCAGGGAACTTGGACTCAGTCAGAGTCTGTTCTGCCCATAAACATTCTGGAGCTGAGAGCAATCTTTAATGCTCTTCTGGCCTGGCCCCAGTTAGCCTTGGCCTGGTTCATCAGGTTCCTGTCAGACAACATAAATTCTATGGCTTACATCAACCATCAGGGAGGAACGCGGAGTTCCTTAGCCATGACAGAGGTAGCCAAGATAATTCTGTCGGCAGAGACCAGCAATTGCTGTCTGTCGGCGATCCACATCCCAGGGGTGGACAACTGGGAGGCGGACTTCCTGAGCAGACAGACCTTTCACCCTTTGATTCTCAAATGGGGTCACCCGGAATTGATCTCACGGCATCTCGGCAGAATGCCAAACTTCCGAGGTACGGATCGAGGTCAAGGGACCCTCAGGCGGTACTGATAGATGCCCTGGCAGTTCCTTGGAATTTCAGTCTTGCACACCAATTTGCTCTGTTCGCTCTTCTTCCTTGGGTCATTGCTCAAATCAAGCAAGAGAGGGTGTCAGTGATCCTCATTGCACCGGCTTGGCCTTGCAGGATTTGGTATGCAGATCTGGTGGACATGTCATCTTTTCCACCTTGGAGACTTCCGTTGAGGAAGGACCTTCTTTTTCAAGGGCTCTTCCTTCATCCAAATCTAGTTTCTCTGAAGCTGGCTGCTTGGAGATTGAACGCTTAATTTTATCCAAGCGGTGCTTTTCAGAATTGGTCATAGAGACCATGATTCAGGCTCGTAAACCTGTGACTAGAAAGATTTACCACAAGATATGGCGTAAATATATATATTGGTGTGAATCCAAGGGCTATTCTTGGAGTAGAGTTAGGATTCCTAGAATTCTGTGATTTCTCCAAGAAGGTTTGGAGAAAGGATTATTGGCAAGTTCCCTAAAGGGTCAAATATCTGTTATCTATTTTGTTACATAAACGTCTGGCAGACGTTCCAGACGTGCAGTCGTTTTGTCAGGCCTTGGTCAGGATCAGGCCTGTGTTCAAACCAGTTACTCCTCCCTGGAGTCTTAATTTAGTTCTTAAGGTTCTTCAAGGGGCTTCGTTTGAGCCTATGCATTGCTTAGATATTAAGTTGTTATCTTGGAAAGTTTTGTTTCTTGTGGCTATTTCTTCTGCTCGTAGAGTGTCAGAGTTCTCGGCATTACAGTATGAGTCACCTTACCTTATTTTTCATTCGGATAAGGTAGTTTTACGTACAAAATTAGGGTTTCTCCCTAAAGTAGTTTCTGACCGGAACATTAATCAGGAGATTGTTGTTCCTTCTTTGTGTCCTAATCCTTCTTCTCAGAAGGAACGACTTCTGCACAATTTAGACGTGGTACATGCTCTAAAATTTTACTTACAGGCGACTAAGGATTTTCGGCAGTCTTCTGCTTTGTTTGTGGTTTTCTCAGGAAAACGCAAGGGACAGAAAGCTACGGCTACTTCTCTTTCTTTTTGGCTGAAGAGTATCATTCGTTTTGCCTATGAAACTGCTGGACAGCATACTCCAGAGAGAGTTACGGCTCATTCCACGAGGGCTGTTGCTTCCTCATGGGCATTCAAAAATGAAGCTTCTGTGGAACAGATTTGCAAGGCTGCAACTTGGTCCTCTCTTCACACTTTTTCAAAATTCTATAAATTTGACACTTTTGTCTCGGCTGAGGCTTTTGGGTTTCTTCAAGCAGTGGTTCCTTCCGTTTAGGTTCCCTGTCTTGTCCCTCCCTTATCATCTGTGTACTCTAACTTGGGTATTGATTCCCAATAGTAATTAGATGATCCGTGGACTCATCGTGTCATTAGAAAGAAAACAAAATTTATGCTTACCTGATAAATGTATTTCTTTCTTGACACGATGAGTCCACGGCCTGCCCTGTTCTTAAGACAGGTTGTTGGTATGTTATAAACTTCAGACACCTCTGCACCTTGTTGCTTCCTTTCTCTCCTTTACTTCGGTCGAATGACTGAGGTGGGAGGGAAAGGAAGTGATATTTAACAGCTTTGCTGTGGTGCTCTTTGCTGCCTCCTGCTGGACAGGAGTGATATATCCCAATAGTAATTAGATGAGCCGTGGACTCATTGTGTCAAGAAATAAATAAATGTATCAGGTAAGCATACATTTTGTTTTTTTCTGGAAAGCATAAGGATTAGAAAGCTACTGCTACTTCGCTTTCTCTCTGGTTGAGAAGTATTATCTGTTTTGCTTATGAGACTGCTGGACAGCAGCCTCCTGAGAGAATAACAACTCATTCTACTAGGGCTTTTTTTTCTTTATGGGCTTTCAAAAATGAAGCTTCTGTGGAACAGATTTGCAAGGCTGCAACTTGGTCCTCTCTGCATACTTTTTCCAAATTTTCCAAATTTGATACTTTTGCCTCGGCTGAGGCTTCTTTTGGGAGAAAGGTTCTCCAAGCGGTGGTGCCTTCTGTTTAGGCCTGCCTGTCTTGTTTTCCCTCCCTTGTCATCTGTATCCTCTAGCTTGGGTATTGGTTCCCAACAGTAATTGATGGCATTGTGGACTCATCATATCTTAGGAAAGAAAACAAAATGTATGTTTACCTGATAAATTTCTTTCTTTCCGGATATGATAAGTCCACGACCCCACCCTTAAATTTAAGACCGTTTTTTTTTAATAAACCTCAGGCACCTCTACACCTTTGTGTTATTCCTTTTCCATTCCCCTTCGGTCAAATAACTGGGGATTATGGGTAGGGGAATCACACTTAACAGCTTTGCTGTGGTGCTCTTTGCCTCCTTCTGCTGGCCAGGAGTGATATTCGCAACAGTAATTGATGATGTTGTGGACTCACCATATCCGGAAAGAAATAAATTTATCAGGTAAGCATAAATTTTGTTTTTGTTTATATTTTAAATATACAGCTTCATAGTTTAAAATTGTGATTCAATTTATATTTTTAACTTGTTATTAAAACAGGAATTGTTCATGTTTGTAACATAAGAACTGAGAATGTATAAACTTTAACATTAGAAGAGCTGTTCAGAAAGCCAAAATATGGAAGAATCCAAAAAGGTCAAGGGGTCAAAGCGACAACAAGCAGATAAATACTACATAATAAGATTGGATTATTCAGCACAGGGACACACCCATTTTGTTCAAACAACAATTACTGCAGTATATTTTGAAACATTCTCTTTTAGCAGGAACAGAGGAAATATTGTTTGAACTCGAATTATATTGAATTTGAAAACACTGCAGAAAAGGTCTAATAGTATGGAATTTACTTGTTGAGTTCTATTTCATGTTAGGAGTAGATAACATTATGATCACTTTATTATTTAATTTGTCTCAGTTTACATATTATTTATATATTTGTTTTCTCTTTTACTTATTCAGTTAAAGACTTCCCTTGGAAAAGGCCGTGCATTTTTGAGGTATTCATTAGTTCACCAAAGACTGGCAGATACATTGCAACAATGTTTGATGAATAGCCGAGTTACCAGGTAATTTTAGATTTCTAGACCTTTTTACTATTGCTTTCTAAAGCCACAACACACACATAGATATATATTAGGGCTGTGCAATTAATCGAATGATGCAATAAAAAAACACACAAATATATATAATATGTCATGTCAGCCGCACAAATCCTCCAGTACAGCCCAGCAGCAGCACTGATCACTCCTCCTGTGGGGTGGACTCGGATATATCATATCATTGTCACCGCACGTAACTCTACGGCCGCCATTGTACTTGCCTCATGGTTTGTTGCTTCAGTCCTGTGGTGTTCACAGACGTGGAAGGTGGCGGACTGGCGGGGCTCTTTTCTTTGGCCTATTCAGTCTGCAGTGCAAATTGCAAAGGGAACAAACCACTGTTTTGAACAGTTAAATTCAATTTAATATGCAAAATATATGTTTAAAAAATGTTTTAATAAAATCACAATATTTAATCAAAAGATCATATTTTTTTATTATTATCACACAGCCCTAATATATATATAATGTAAGCTTATTTTGAGATAGAGTTGGCTACCATTTTGGATGCAGATACATAGGTTTTTCTTGTGCCAAGCCTCTCTACCCATAGGTCTACAATGGGCACACAACATTCTTTTTACTTTCTACAGACATTTTCCTCTCCTTCTTTTTTTTTTTTTTTTTTTTAAAAGATGTGACATGATGTTCTAGATACTGTAAATTTTCAAATTTTTCAAAACACCAATTTGTGACATCTCTTTATAAACCTGAACAAATAATCTTGGTTGCCAATAAGCAAGATAAAACAGCAAACTTTTAAATCGGATCACAAATGCATGATTGCTAAAAGAAAACCCATTTAATAAGACACAATTACTATAACTTATGTATCTATCTGTATATCCGGCCCACTACTGAGGGATTATACAATAGTGCTGAATATAGGCTTTAAAGGGACACTCAGGTTAAATTACATTTTCATGATTCAGATACAGCATGTAATTTTAAACAACTTTCCAATTTACTTCCATTAAAAATAATGTGCACAGTCTTTTATATTTACAATTTTTGAGTCACCAGATCCTACAGAGCATGTGCAAGAATTCACAGACTATATGTATATGCATTTTTGATTGGCTAATTGCTATCACATGGTACAAGGGGAGTGGACATATACATAACTTTGAAATTTGTTATAAAAAAATCTACTACTCAGTTGAAGTTCAGACTAAGTGCTATTGCATTGTCTTGTTATCTTGCATTTGTTGATTATGCAAATCTAATGTGTTGACTGGTCCTAGATCATAAATTAATATATACATCTAAAATAGTATTTGTGGCCATTTCAGATTGTATTGCCCATGTGCAAGGTAATATAATTATTCCATATTATCTTGCGATACTCAAAAATATGTAGAAAAGGCCAGTTTTACACTTTATCGACACAATTTTTCTGTTGAATTTAAAACAGCCATTATTTTGTCGAAATTTAGAGCAAAACTCATGGTCAAGTAGATAATGATTTCTGAAGCCTCTTATGGTTAACTTATCCGCTATTTGCTCAGATCCGATCTGAACTTTTCCAGTTATTGAAATTGTGTTATCATTTGCATTGTGTTCTCTACAAACTTGAAAGACTCGTATCAGGTGACTATAAATAGCTGATAAAGAGGATCACGAAGACTGGAATTGAGTCCATTGTTTAAAGTCACTCATCATCTTGTATTTGCATTTGTAAAGTAGAGAATATGCAGCCATTGTCCTATACATAAAGATACATATAAGGGGGGCGTGTCCTAACAGCGGCTCTGTGAAGTTGCATCTTTCCAGAGCTCCAGGAGAGGAGATTATAATCCGCTGGTTATTTCTCCATAGCCACAGCTCCCAAAGCTACAACAATTGATTTTGTGTCCCAAGGCACAACTTTACTCACTACAGCTGTATTAATGACCCTAGGGCAGGAAAAGGACAATTGAGGCCTGTAACAGCGGTGACCGTACAGGCAGCGTCCCCCCCTGGCTCGCCAGGGTATCTAACCAGAACTCAACACTCCTAAAAACAACGGTGGCACAGTTAATCACCCACAAGTTTTATTGTTGTAACAAGCAATAGAATATAATAGAGAACGCAGACAGAGGATAATGGCGACTTTAACTATCGACACGTGGGCTGAAAATCTCTGCATCATCCAAGATCCGATCCTCCTCCGGCTGGAGGCTATATTTCAACCATTAATTGATAAGGCACCTTCGGAGCTGCAACTACAACTTCTAATGGGCAAAATACCGCTTACACCGTTGAGTGCTCCAATAGCTTCAGAACCCAAGATTCCAAGTAAAGGCCTTCCTTTAGGGCCTAAAGGGGACGTGTCATGTAATCAGCTATTGTGTGGGGATCTGCACCAGCCGCCCAGCCGTACAACAGTCAACTCTGTTCGGATCGCACAGAATGATACCTATCTGCTAGCGGAGAATAGCAATCGGCCATATCTACATGCGACATATCACTCATCAAAGATGGACTTACCGACACAGTGTTCCACCGCTCCTTGCCACATGTCTGCTATGTACCCACATGGAACTAAGTTGAAAAGCCTGGCTGCCAGCGCTATTTGTCTTTGCAACACACAGCAATCTTTTCTCAAGCCTCTGCAGCCCTGGGATCCTAACGGGACAGCAGGACCGCCTGCACAACAAATTCAAAGGCCAGGGCCAGAGCGGCTGCCTCAGGGCCTTGGGTGGGGGCCTTGGGGGGCCGTGGACTTGGGGACATTAAAGCCTCCTTCTTTTGGTGGTCCTGCGGACTTTGTTTCAGATCCTAAACCACCGGATTACGATCCTAGCAGGTTTCAAATTTTATTAACACCCGGTGGCTGAATAAATCTGACTCTATACACGAGTCTGATAGCTATAGACTGGCTGTTACAGGCATTAGTTTAATGTTACAGAGTCCTGTTTTATGTCACCTTATAATGTCTGATATTTAAAAGTGATATGACAGCATATTTAATCTCTTTGATTATTGTCTGTGTTTTATATTGTTTTGTTTTTTAGCAAACTGCAGTTTATTAGTAATTAGCTAGACCTTTAATTGGTTCACACTTTCATAATTAGCTACGTCTATCCCTCTTCAGGTTTAAATGACAAGGGGAGTAAGTTATTATATGATGAGGATATCTGAATGTATTTATTAAAGGGGGAAAGAAAGATGGAAAGGTACAATAGATAATGTTTTTGCTTTTATAGGTGTAATCTGAGTATGAGGTAATAAGCTAACCTGAGCCTCTCCTCTGGGGCTAGCGGCCGAAGCCGTAGGGGAGACAAAACAAAAACTGTAATTTAGATGCCTTCTAATGCTTATGAAAAGGATATATGTACACCTAATTTTTTTTTTTATTTTTATAAAATCTGTTGATGTACTCTTATTGATTTAGCGCCACTGCCCAGGAACGCTGAATTAGCATAATGTTAAGCAAGTAGTATAATAATAGATTTTCCCCTAAGGGCACTGAAATGTATTTGAAAAGATCTAATTTCCTCCTAAATTCACTTCACTTTGTTGTGGCTAGATAGACCGCTAGATCTTCTTAATGAAGTGCACCGCAATAAAGCTTTCATGTGAGACTAGTTCTGGTTGAGGTGTCCTATAACGTCAAAGATAACAACAATCTATTACAATCCTGTTCTGGGACACACCTGTTTGTTTTTGTGTTTTGATAAGCTATCCCCTGAATATTGTTAATCTGCAAAATAAAAAGTCCAAGAGTGACTCACATAATAGTTAAGGGTATAAAACGAGGAAAGATTTTTGTTTTTCAGTTTAGGTACACTTTAATATGCTAAAGATGATATTAACACTTTAAGCCTTGTTTGTTAAATATGATGGATATGATCAGTACTTGAGGCCTTGCATGTACCTCATACAATTTTATCTGTATGTATGTTTTATTTTCCTCAATAGAAATTTATATATAAAAAAATAAAAAAAAATAAAAGTTAAAACCCAACCTTTTAATAAGTAATTTGCAGCACTTTGAGAAAGAAGCTTAGAAATTTTGCTTTCTGGCCTCTCTATGGAGTGTGGGACAAAACACAATTTTTACCCCAAAATAGGAGGCGTTTATTGTCCCTTTAACTGCCATCACAAATTGGAAGCCCAAAGGAGGCTAGTGGAGGGAGGTGTTGTGGACCTGAACATTTTAGGGTCATCTACAGAGAAGGGGTGGAGCTGGGTGTAGTTGGGTGTAGTGTGAGGAAGCTTAGGTAAAATTCAGTCTGGATCAAAACGTGGAAGGAGAAGCCTCCTCCCCTCTCCTTCTATTTCAGGTTTGTAGGGTCACAGCATGTGGGTGGGTTGTTTGTCTCTATTAAATTAGTGAAGTTTATGTGGGTACCTCCTGCCTGGTTTTGTAGGAGAGATTTTATATTGGGCTTGACTAGCGGGCACTTGTTGTTTGTTATGCACAAACAATTTTGGTTCTCAACTGGTTTAATTGTTTTAAAATGTTATTTATGATTTATTAATAAAATGGCCTTTTCAACCCCAAAAAAAAAAAAAAGATACATATAAGCATTCATTGAGCATCTCATGGTTCTTCTGATGCAAGGGGTGGAATCAGTTCAGAGTCAATTTACAGGGACACTGTACTATAAAAGGTATGTGTTCCAAATGACTTGTTATACCTACTGCAGCATATTAAATGTATGAGGACATTTCCTTAACATTTTTTTTATTTGAAATAGTTGATTTTGCTCATTAAAACCATCACCTCTTATCCTCAAAGAGATACTCATGAGCCTGCAGCTAAAACAGACCTGATAAGTTTATCTATATCTAAACATAGTTAGATATTGAAATACAAATTATGCCTGTGCACAACCTGCTATTTCAGATACAGCAATCTCTGTCTCTTTCCTACTCCCCACTGGGAGATTAATCAGTGCTATTGTTCACTGTTTGCATAGCTTTTCAACATATAATATGTTTGTTATTCATATTTTCAGTGTAGGGTAAAGGAGTCGTTTGTGGACAAATGTACTCCAGCAGGTAAAATGGACTGTTGGGAACACATTGGATATGAGAGTACAATGTCCCTTTAACAAGAAGTGAATATTAGGAATCACAAGCAGAGTTGAGTTTATTTGTTGCTATTTTGAGTGTTGACGTCAACTAAGTGTCTATTCTCAAGGAGCAAGATTATAGAAATAAAGAAATATTGCAGTTTAATTCGGCCTACATTTTTGGTTTCTAAAGAGAGAATACGTAGACAAGAGAAATCTTTTTGTTCATGTCTGCTAACAAATAAATATATATTGAAGACAAAAGTAAAAACCTAGATTTCTCCTGTTAAGTGTAGTCAGTCCACGGGTCATCCATTACTTATGGGATTATATCTCCTCCCTAACAGGAAGTGCAAGAGGATCACCCAAGCAGAGCTGCTATATAGCTCCTCCCCTCTACGTCATACCCAGTCATTCTCTTGCACCTAACTAATAGATAGGACGTGTGAGAGGACTGTGGTGTGTTAAACTTAGTTTTTATTTCTTCAATCAAAAGTTTGTTATTTTAAACAGCACCGGAGTGTGTTGTTTCTTCTCAGGCAGCATTAGAAGAAGAATCTACCTGAGTTTGTCTATGATCTTAGCGGTCGTAACTAAGATCCACTTGCTGTTCTCGGCCATTCTGAGGAGTGAGGTAACTTCAGAACAGGGGATAGCAGGCAGGGCCCACCTGCAAGGAGGTATGTGCAGTAAATTATTTTCTAAGGAATGGAATTGACTGAGAAAATACTGCTAATACCGATGTAATGTAAGTGCAGCCTTAAATGCAGTAGTAGCGACTGGTATCAGGCTGATATGTATGTATGTATACTCTGAGGTATTTCTGGGGAATGGAATTTCACTAAGAAAATACTGTCTATATTAAAGTAATATTTGAGCCTGCACTGCAGTGAAAGCGACTAGCAGCAGGCTTATTAATAACACTTCATAATTTTCATTTTTAAAACGTTTACTGGCATGTTAATCGTTTTTTTCTGAGGTACTTGGTGATAAAACTTTATGGGCATGATTTTTACCACATGGCTGTCGTTTGTTTCTGAATAAAAACAGTTTACTGAGCTTCCCCACTGTTGTAATATGAGTGGGAGGGGCCTATTTTAGCGCTTTATTGCGCAGTAAAAATTTAGTCACAGTCTTCCTATTTCTTCCTCCATGATCCAGGACGTCTCTACAGAGCCCAGGGGTCTACAAAACTAGTTTTGAGGGAGGTAATCACTCACAGCAGACCTGTGACAGTGTGTTTTGACTGTGATAAAAACGTTAATTATTAATTTGTTATCCGTTTTTGGGTATTAAGGGGTTAATCATCCATTTGCTGGTGGGTGCAATCCTTTGCTAACTTAATACATTTACTGTGAAAAATTGGTTGCTATAACTATTTTGGTTCATTGTTATTTCAACTGTGACAGCTTTTTGTGCTTCTTAAAGGCACAGTAGCGTTTTTTATATTGCTTGTAAATTTATTTAAAAAAGTATTTCCAAGCTTGCTAGTCTCATTGCTAGTCTGTTTAAACATGTCTGACACAGATGAATCTCTTTGTTCACTATGTTTAAAGGCCAATGTGGAGCCCAATAGAAATTTGTGTACTAATTGCATTGATGTTACTTTAAATAAAAGTCAATCTTTACATGTAAAGAAATTATCACCAGACAACGAGGGGGAAGTTATGCCGACTAACTCTCCTCACGTGTCAGTACCTTCGCCTCCCGCTCAGGAGGTGCGTGATATTGTGGCGCCAAGTACATCAGGGCGGCCCATACAAATCACTTTGCAAGACATGGCTAATGTTATGACTGAAGTAGTATCTAAATTGCCAGAATTTAGGGGTAAACGCGATCACTCTGGGGTAAGAACAGAGTGCGCTGATAATAATAGAGCCATGTCTGATACTGCGTCACAATTTGCAGAACATGAGGACGGAGAGCTTCATTCTGTGGGTGACGGATCTGATCCAAGTAAACTGGACTCAGACATTTCAAATTTTAAATTTAAGCTTGAGAACCTCCGTGTATTACTAGGGGAGGTATTAGCGGCTCTGAATGATTGTAACACGGTTGCAATTCCAGAGAAAGTATGTAGGCTGGATAAATATTTTGCGGTACTGGCGTGTACTGACGTTTTTCCTATACCTAAAAGGCTTACAGAAATTGTTAACAAGGAGTGGGATAGACCCGGTGTGCCTTTTTCACCCCCTCCTATATTTAGAAAAATGTTTCCAATAGACGCCACCACACGGGACTTATGGCAGACGGTCCCTAAGGTGGAGGGAGCAGTTTCTACTCTGGCTAAGCGCACCACTATCCCGGTGGAGGATAGCTGTGCTTTTTCAGATCCAATGGATAAAAAGTTAGAGGGTTACCTTAAGAAAATGTTTGTTCAGCAAGGTTTTATATTACAACCCCTTGCATGCATTGCGCCTGTCACGGCTGCGGCGGCATTCTGGTTTGAGTCTCTGGAAGAGACCCTTAGCACAGCTCCATTGGATGAGATTATAAACAAGCTTAAAGTCCTTAAGCTAGCTAATTCATTTATTTCTGATGCCGTAGTACACTTAACCAAACTTACGGCTAAGAACTCCGGATTCGCCATTCAAGCACGTAGAGCGCTGTGGCTTAAATCCTGGTCAGCTGATGTGACTTCTAAATCTAAATTGCTTAATATTCCTTTCAAAGGGCAGACATTATTCGGGCCCGGTTTGAAAGAAATTATCGCTGACATTACTGGAGGTAAGGGCCATGCCCTGCCTCAAGACAGGGCCAAACCAAGGGCTAAACAGTCTAATTTTCATGCCTTTCGTAACTTCAAGGCAGGAGCAGCATCAACTTCCTCCGCTCCAAGACAGGAAGGAACTGTTGCTCGCTACAGACAGGGCTGGAAACCTAACCAGTCCTGGAACAAGGGCAAGCAGGCCAGAAAACCTGCTGCTGCCCCTAAGACAGCATGAAGTGAGGGCCCCCGATCCGGAAACGGATCTAGTGGGGGGCAGACTTTCTCTCTTCGCCCAGGCTTGGGCAAGAGATGTCCAGGATCCCTGGGCGTTGGAGATCATATCTCAGGGATATCTTCTGGACTTCAAAGCTTCTCCTCCACAAGGGAGATTTCATCTTTCAAGGTTGTCAGCAAACCAGATAAAGAAAGAGGCGTTTCTACGCTGTGTACAAGACCTCTTACTAATGGGAGTGATCCACCCAGTTCCGCGGTCGGAACACGGACAAGGGTTTTATTCAAATCTGTTTGTGGTTCCCAAAAAAGAGGGAACCTTCAGACCAATCTTGGACTTAAAGATCCTAAACAAATTCCTAAGAGTTCCATCGTTCAAAATGGAAACTATTCGAACTATCCTACCCATGATCCAAGAGGGTCAGTACATGACCACAGTGGATTTAAAGGATGCCTACCTTCACATACCGATTCACAAGGATCATTACCGGTATCTAAGGTTTGCCTTCCTAAACAGGCATTACCAGTTTGTAGCTCTTCCCTTCGGGTTAGCTACGGCTCCAAGAATCTTTACAAAGGTTCTGGGCTCTCTTCTGGTGGTACTAAGACCGCGAGGCATAGCGGTAGCTCCGTACCTAGACGACATTCTGATACAAGCGTCAAGTTTCCAAACTGCCAAGTCTCATACAGAGTTAGTTCTGGCATTTCTAAGGTCGCATGGTTGGAAGGTGAACGTAGAAAAGAGTTCTCTATTGCCACTCACAAGAGTTCCCTTCTTAGGGACTCTTATAGATTCTGTAGAAATGAAAATTTACCTGACGGAGGACAGGTTATCAAAACTTCTAAATGCTTGCCGTGTCCTTCATTCCATTCAACACCCGTCAGTGGCTCAGTGCATGGAGGTAATCGGCTTAATGGTAGCGGCAATGGACATAGTACCTTTTGCGCGCCTGCATCTCAGACCGCTGCAATTGTGCATGCTAAGTCAGTGGAATGGGGATTACTCAGATTTGTCCCCTCTGCTAAATCTGGATCAAGAGACCAGAGATTCTCTTCTATGGTGGCTTTCTCGCCCACATCTGTCCAAGGGGATGCCCTTCCGCAGGCCAGATTGGACGATTGTAACAACAGACGCCAGCCTTCTAGGTTGGGGCGCAGTCTGGAATTCCCTGAAGGCTCAGGGATCATGGACTCAGGAGGAGAGACTCCTTCCAATAAACATTCTGGAATTAAGAGCAGTTCTCAATGCTCTTCTGGCTTGGCCTCAGATAGCAACTCTGAGGTTCATCAGGTTTCAGTCGGACAACATCACGACTGTGGCTTACATCAACCATCAAGGAGGAACAAGGAGTTCCCTAGCGATGATGGAAGTCTCAAAGATAATTCGCTGGGCAGAGTCTCACTCTTGCCACCTGTCAGCAATCCACATCCCAGGCGTGGAGAACTGGGAGGCGGATTTTCTAAGTCGCCAGACTTTTCATCCGGGGGAGTGGGAACTTCATCCGGAGGTGTTTGCCCAACTGCTTCATCATTGGGGCAAACCAGATCTGGATCTCATGGCGTCTCGCCAGAACGCCAAGCTTCTTTGTTACGGATCCAGGTCCAGGGACCCGGGAGCGGTACTGATAGATGCTCTGACAGCACCTTGGGTCTTCAACATGGCTTATGTGTTTCCACCCTTCCCGATGCTTCCTCGATTGATTGCCAGGATCAAACAGGAGAGAGCATCGATGATTCTAATAGCGCCTGCGTGGCCACGCAGGACCTGGTATGCAGATCTAGTGGACATGTCGTCCTGTCCACCATGGTCTCTGCCTCTGAGACAGGACCTTCTGGTTCAGGGTCCTTTCAAACATCCAAATCTAATTTCTCTGAGGCTGACTGCATGGAGATTGAACGCTTGATTCTATCAAAGCGGGGATTCTCGGAGTCAGTGATTGATACCTTAATACAGGCTAGGAAACCTGTTACCAGGAAAATTTACCATAAAATATGGCGTAAATACTTATATTGGTACGAATCCAAGAGTTACTCATGGAGTAAAGTTAGGATTCCTAGGATATTGTCTTTTCTACAAGAAGGTTTAGAAAAGGGTTTATCTGCTAGTTCGTTAAAGGGACAGATCTCAGCTCTGTCTATCCTTTTACACAAACGTCTGGCAGACGTTCCAGACGTTCAGGCTTTTTGTCAGGCTTTGGCTAGGATTAAGCCTGTGTTTAAGACTGTTGCTCCGCCGTGGAGCTTAAACTTAGTTCTTAACGTTCTGCAAGGTGTTCCGTTTGAACCCCTTCATTCCATTGATATCAAGCTGTTATCTTGGAAAGTTCTGTTTTTAATGGCTATTTCCTCGGCTCGAAGAGTCTCTGAGTTATCGGCCTTACATTGTGATTCTCCTTATCTGATTTTTCATTCAGATAAGGTAGTTCTGCGTACTAAACCTGGGTTCTTACCTAAGGTAGTCACTAACAAGAATATCAATCAAGAGATTGTTGTTCCATCATTGTGCCCTAACCCTTCTTCAAAGAAGGAACGACTTCTGCACAATCTGGACGTCGTCCGTGCCCTGAAATTTTATTTGCAGGCAACTAAAGATTTTCGTCAAACTTCTTCCCTGTTTGTCGTTTATTCTGGACAGAGGAGAGGTCAAAAAGCTTCGGCTACCTCTCTCTCTTTTTGGCTTCGTAGCATAATACGTTTAGCCTATGAGACTGCTGGACAGCAGCCTCCTGAAAGGATTACAGCTCATTCTACTAGAGCTGTGGCTTCCACTTGGGCCTTTAAGAATGAGGCCTCTGTTGAACAGATTTGCAAGGCTGCAACTTGGTCTTCACTTCACACTTTTTCAAAATTTTACAAATTTGACACTTTTGCTTCTTCGGAGGCTGTTTTTGGGAGAAAGGTTCTACAGGCAGTGGTTCCTTCCGTGTAAAGATCCTGCCTGTCCCTCCCGTCATCCGTGTACTTTTAGCTTTGGTATTGGTATCCCATAAGTAATGGATGACCCGTGGACTGACTACACTTAACAGGAGAAAATATAATTTATGCTTACCTGATAAATTCATTTCTCCTGTAGTGTAGTCAGTCCACGGCCCGCCCTGTTTTTTACGGCAGGTCTAAATTTTAAATTAAACTCCAGTCACCACTGCACCCTATAGTTTTCTCCTTTCTCGTTTGGTTTCGGTCGAATGACTGGGTATGACGTAGAGGGGAGGAGCTATATAGCAGCTCTGCTTGGGTGATCCTCTTGCACTTCCTGTTAGGGAGGAGATATAATCCCATAAGTAATGGATGACCGTGGACTGACTACACTACAGGAGAAATGAATTTATCAGGTAAGCATAAATTATATTTTTTTCAAGTTTCATACAAATAAATGAAAAGAGGCTTACAAAGAGGTGCATAACAGTATGAAATAATTGAGATACCACTCAAGTAGAGACATTGGGGGCACACCTACATACCATACAATGGAACATCCCTCAACTCTTTCAAATATAAAAGAATGTATGGTTAACCCCTATTCACCATTGCAATGTACTATTGTGAGAAAAAAACTCCCTGTAATAAACAGTGGCCATCCTTGGTCCACCTGCAACACCAACATACTAAAATTGGAGAGTGCAGGGGAATTCAATAAATAGGGCCACTCTTTGGCCCATGAAATACAATGATAGAAACAATAGCTAACACCATATAATATATATTGAGCAACTATAAAGAAAACCTAAAACCTAGATAGGATATTCTGCTTATGAAGGTAAATGTGGAGCAAAAGCTTCAGGAAGAAAAAAAAAGACAAAGCTAAATGGCAAGCTCTGTCACTTAATGATATCAAGATATGTTAGACTATGAAGACATATTACATACTTGGTAGTATTTCTATAATTAATCACAATCTAGCTTAAAGGGACAGTCAAGTCCAAAATAAACTTTCATGATTCAAATAGGGCATGTAATTTTAAACAACTTTCCAATTTACTTTTATCACCAATTTTGTTTTGTTCCCTTTGTATTCTTAGTTGAAAGCTAAACCTAGGTAGGCTTATATGCTAATTTCTTAGACCTTGAAGGCTGCCTCTTATCTGAATGCATTTTGACAGTTTTTCACCACTAGAGGGAGTTAGTTCATGTGTGCCATATAGATAACATTGAGCTCACGCACTTGAAGTTACAGAGGAGTCAGCACTGATTGGCTAAAATGCAAGTGTGTCAAAAGAACTGAAATAAGGGGGCAGTTTGCAGAGGCTTAGATACAAGGTAATTACAGAGTTAAAACATGTATCATTATAACTGTGTTGGTTATGCAAAACTGGGGAATGGGTAATAAAGGGATTATCTACAAAAATTCGGGTAATAACTGTCCCTTTAATTCTTCAGATATACTTAGTTGAAAATTCCAGGAACCGCAACTTATGAGGCTCATCAGTATTTGCTAGAGTATATCCAGGGCCGGTGCTAGGATTTTTGGCCACACAGGCGAGGATAAATTTTGTGCCCCCCCGCCCAAATTTTTTTTTATTTACATACCATTGCTGTTTTTTACTAATTGTTACAAAGATGTATTAAAAAAAAAGAAAATATAATTTCCCATTACCCCATAAAATTATATATATATATATATATACACACACACACTATATATATGTATATATACATACATACATACATACATACAACACACTATGTATACTGTATATATATATATATATATATATATATATATATATATATATATATATATATATATATTACATATCAACTGCTTCTTTTTGTTTATTTTTTGTTTTTAAAGAAAAATCAGAGCAAAAAGGGGATTTTACATACACAGCAGATCAGAGATACACTTTTGTAAAAGTAGCAATGCATCCATACTTCTAAACCCCCTTCCATTATCCAGTGGCTGATCTAAGCGAAACTCACTGTAGTGGGGCAATTCAGAGGGACGCACGAAAATAAACTATTGTATACTTATATGATAGAGGTGATTTTACCTCAGGTAAAACAGTATAATATAATATTCAATCTTTTAGTCACTGGATTTTTTTTTATTATTTGTATTTTCAATTGTTGGGTTTAGACTTTTTTTGTCACAGTCTGTACCCAGCAGTGCATTAGGGGAGGACTGGCAACTTCTGCCCAAAGGGGCACTTTCAAATATTATATTTAATGTTTAACATTTAGAAATCAGGAGAAGAAAAACAATGAGAAGATAAATAAAATAAGAATAAAAAAAAAATGCATTTATACATAAACATCTCTAATATCTGTTTATGTGTATAAAAAAACCCCAAAGAAAATGCACAAAACTATACATTTAACGTTTTACTCAGAATCAATTCTGAGAGATCACTGAAACTGGTTACTCAACTTATGCAGTCACTGTCAGCAGGGTGTACTGGGCAGGGGGCAATTGGTGGTGGAATCCAGGCTGGTGAAGTGCCTGGCAAAGTGGCAATGGCAAACAGTTTCTTAGTTTTCATAGTGATGCTGCCCATGAGTAAATCACCATATGGTTTGTTATTAGAGAATTTGCCCAGGCCAGCCCTTGAAGTGAAATTCTCTGCTCATTATTTAATTTGCTAATTAATTATCAATGCATATGTATGCAGCATAATATTGGATGGTCCTTTACCGCAAATTATAACAGCCATGATGTCTGACACCATCCATGATTTTTCAGAAATTCCTACCCCCTACGCTACCTACCGTAACCTGGCCGGCTGCTGCCTGCTGCTCTGCTCTCTCAGTGACAGTCAGACAGAGTCAGACACAGTGTCTGTGAAGTCTCTCTTCTTCTCCTGCCTGGCCGATCGCCGCCTCAACACCTCGACCGGGACCTAACTGAGGTTGAGTGACCTCCTCACGAGTCACGTCATGTGGCTGAGCGGGCTCAGAAAATGGTGGCTGCCTTTCACGCGGTAGAGACCGTCCGTTCCCTCTCACTCAGTGACGTCATCAAGTAGGCAGGCCTCCCTCCTCGTCATCATTCACCACCAGTCCTCCATCCACCCACTATGCACCTCTGAGTCTGACCGTCCGTTGCGGTGTTGTACTACAACAGTGTCACTGTCAGTGTGTGCATAACGTAACAGACCAATTCACAGTATTCACTGACTGACTGACACTACACCTCATAGGGCGGGGGGGGGGTGCTTCGGACGGCAGGAGATATCAAATTAAAAAAAAATACTTTTAATTTTTTTTTTAATGATAGGCAGCAGCCAGCAGTCGGCAATTCAGCACTGCTCTCAGCGCCCCCCTGCTGGTGCGTCCTAAGGCGACAGCCTATGCTGCTTAATACAAAACGCCGGCCCTGAGTATATCTTATGTTGTCTGTGACTAAGGGGTCTGAAACCTTAATCTACAGTATTTTTACAGGAAGGGGACCAGTGCAACAATTTTTAACCTGAAACAGAGCCCATCCCACAGTCTTTGCTGCCTATCGCAGGATAAGCCCTGAACCACAGAGCTTAAGTAAGAAGGCATTAAACAACATCTCTAGAAGATTCAACCTAATCAATGTGACACACCATGGAGGGAAAAAATACCCTCCAATCATGAAAAATAGCAGCAATAGCCTTAACTTCTAGAATATAACCAATAAAATAATGTGCAGCTAGACGTACTAACCACATTGCTAATTTTCACATTCCACGTACAAGACAAGAAATGAGACCAGACATGTAGATACTTTCTATATGACCCCAAAATGAATTTCACCCCATTTATGCTTAAAAGATGCCCAAAATATTATAATGGATGGTTTACAAACCTGCTCCTACTTTAAAGGGGATATGAAACCCAACATTTGTCTTTCATGAATAATCCAGATAAAACTTGCAATTTTAAACAACGTTCTAATATACTTTTATTATCAGTTTTTCTTCGTTCTCTTGGTATTTTTTGTTGAAAAGAGTGGGCGGTATGCTTAGGAGCTGGCCCATTCCTGGAGCACTATATGGCAGCAGTTTTGCAAGAATGTTATCCATTTGCAAGAGCACTAGATGGCAGCACTGTTTCCTGCCATGTAGTGCTCAAGAGGCCTACCTAGATATATTTTAACCCCTTAAGGACAAGGCCATTTTTCAGTTTACATTTCTGCAGTGTTTGTGTTTAGCCTTAATTTTCCTCTTACTCATTTACTGTACCCACACATATTATATACCATTTTTCTCGCCATTAAATGGACTTTCCAAAGATACCATAATTTTCATCATATTTTATAACTTACCATAAAATGTTTTATAAAATATGATGAAAAAATGGAAAAACACACACTTTTTCTAACTTTGACCCCCAAAATCTGTTATACATCTAATACCACCAAAAAACACCCATGCTAAATAGTTTCTAAATTTTGTCCTGAGATTATAAATACCCAATGCTTACATGTTCTTTACTTTTTTTGCAAGTTATAGGGCAATAAATACAAGTAGCACTTTGCTATTTCCAAACCACTTTTTTCAAAATTAGCGATAGTTACATTGGAACACTGATATCTGTCAGGAATCACTGAATATCCCTTTACATGTATATATTTTTTTAGTAGACAACCCAAAGTATTGATCTAGGCCCATTTTGGTATATTTCATGCCACCATTTCACCGCCAAATGCGATCAAATAAAAAAAATTGTTCACTTTTTCACAAACTGTTTCACAAACTTTAGGTTTCTCACTGAAATTATTTACAAACAGCTTGTGCAATTATGGCACAAATGGTTGCAAATGCTTCTCTGGGATCCCCTTTGTTCAGAAATAGGAGACATTTATGGCTGTGGCATTACTTTTTGGTAATTAGAAGGCTGCTAAATACCGCTGCGCACCACACTTGTATTAAACCCAGCAGTGAAGGGGTTAATTAGGTAGCTTGTAGGGAGCTTGTAGGGTTAATTTTAGCTTTAGGGTAGTGTAGTAGACAACCCAAAGTATTGATCTAGGCCCATTTTGATATATTTCATGCCAAAATTTCACCGCCAAATTCGATCAAATAAAAAAAATTGTTCTTTTTTTCACTAACTTTAGGTTTCTCACTGAAATTATTTACAAACAGCTTGTGCAATTATGGCACAAATGGTTGTAAATACTTCTCTGGGATTCCCTTTGTTCAGAAATAGCAGACATATATGGCTGCGGCATTACTTTTTGGTAATTAGAAGGCTGCTAAATGCCGCTGCGCACCACACTTGTATTATGCCCAGCAGTGACAGGGTTAAATAGGTAGCTTGTAGGGAGCTTGAAGGGTTAATTTTAGCTTTAGTGTAGAGATCAGTCTCCCACCTGACACATCCCACCCCCTGATCCCTCCCAAACATCTCTCTTCCCTCCCCAACCCCACAATTGTCCCCAGTCTGCCAGTACTAAAATAAAAGGCCTTTTTTTTTTTTTTTTTAATTAATTTTTTTTTTTTTAAATATCTGTTTAGCTGTGATGGACCCCCCCCCCCCTTAGCCCCCAACCTCTATGATCCCCCCCAAACAGCTCTATAACCCTCGCCCACTACCTATTTGCTGCCATCTTGGGTACTGGCCCCCTCTCCACCTCCCAGATCCTTTTGATAATTATTTTGCCCCCCTCCCTCTCTCCCACTCATTGGTGGCAGTGGTTGTTGCGCAATTGTGTGCACACATGTGCACGCGCGCTCCCTGCAGGCCCCCCTCACGCTCCCGGCACCCGGCGTGCACATTGCACATTCAGGAACCAGATACTTGGTAGCGATGGGCCGCCCACCCGCCTCCCTGCAGCTGCTCCCACCCACCAACGATCTGCTCCATCGCTACCGGTGCAGAGAGGGCCACCTCTGCATCGGTCTTGGAAAAAAGTTAATACCTTGAAAGCGTCTGGAAGCGATCCGGATCGCTTCCAGACGCTTTAAACCCTAATATCGTACAGGGTACATCGCTGGTCTTTAAAGACCAGTGTGTGTGTGACATGCGTCGTTAAGGGGTTTAACAAAGAACATTATGGGAAAAAAGCAAATTTGATAATAGAAGTAAATTTTAAACTTTTTTAAAATTGTATGCTCTGTCTAAATCACAAAAGAACATTTTTGGGTTTCATATCCCTTTAAGGAAATAGTCACAAGGAAAAGTATGCCAACATCATATCATTGGTCCTGGGCAGTAATTAGCCGACTCCAACTTTTGAAACACCCAGCACATATAAATTTGGGTTGCCATGAGTGTGTAAAAAGATGTGAACCCCATCAAGTGCAGTAAGCAGGCCCCTCGTCTTGATCTTGAGGAAGAGCCCAATCAATAAAGAACATCTGACTGCTGTAGGGCAGGCTTGTCATACCTCCCCGCTTTTAGAAAAAGAGACATTGATAGAAAATTAGGCTGTAAGTAAAGGAGGGTCCCATCTACTATATACATGGTTGATGGGCCTTCTTACAGTTCAGGTGAGATGCCACTTTGCCCATACAAGTTTCTCCTTTCATCCAGCAAAATTGTATGGTCAATTCCAACAACATCAAATGATTTTCCATCTGCAGTCATATCTCTCTCATAAGCCGCTTGCTCCTCCTCTATCTGTGTTGCGTGTAAGCCAGTAGCAGATCTTTTTTTAAAAAACTGCTATAAACAGTCACTCTAGGTTTAGGAAATGGTCATCTAATAGTAGCAAGATTTTCTCTTATTTTATTTTTTTAATGTTTGTTGTTTTTTTTTTACCATATTACGAATGTAATCTCAACGTATCATAATTTATTCTATTGTCATTTTTAGTGACTGGTATTTTGCAAGAAGTCCTTTCCTGACCCCTAAAATAAGCTCCGACATCGTTGGTTACTTGTATGAACTTACTGAAGTCCAATTTGATCTGGCATCTAGAGGGTTTGACTTAGATGCTTCATGGCCAACATTTGCCAGGTAATTGCCATTTAATAAATCATTATATGCTATTTTAAGTACATAGTTTGGTATTTTATTTTTCATTTTTATTAGATTTTTTTTCAAAATTGTAAACCAAGCACAATAAGTTTTTAATGCAAAAAATACAACAGCTATTGTATTAAATTTCACTACAAGGTTCATGCAAAAAGGAAGAACAAACTAATACTAATATCCATCAAACCACAAAGTCCTGGCTCGCCTACCTCTTATACCAAATATCCAATTTAATTAGTGCTTCTCAAAATTACTGGAAATTTGGTGCAAATTATCTTAAGGATCTTAAAATTAAATTTTGAACTGCCAAGAATTCATTATTAGAAAAAAAGGGGGGTAAATAAAAAAACGCTAGAGTTAATAGCCCCTAAGCCTCTAATTCCTACTATCTTCATCCTAGATAGTGAATAATTTGAAGGAGATGGGGAGGTGGAAATGAGGCGCTAGAAATAGCACTAGGGGTTAAAAGTACTATGGATAAAGTGATATCTTACTAATATATTGGTGTGTATTTAGAGAGTTAAAGGCTTGTAGATGTTGAAATAACATCAGATTAGATAATTAGCGACAGGTGTAAATTTTTTTATATGTTTTACACCTGTCGCTAATGATCTAATCTGATGTTATTTCAACATCTACAAGCCTTTAACTCTCTAAATACACACCAATATATTAGTAAGATATCACTTTATCCATAAGAATTCATTATTAATCAGGCAGAGATTTTCATTTCCATCAGCGTTCCCATAAAAGAATAACATATGTTTAAAAAAATAAAAATTCCCAAGGATTTTACTCAACCAGAAATTCACTTTGTTCCAAAACCTTTAAATCTTGGGACAATTCCAAAAACAGAGGATTATATCTTCTTCTGGAAAACTACATCTAGAACAATTTTGTATTATCCTATGACTCCATTTAGCACATAAATTTGGAGTGATATATTATATATTAATGTCTAGTATGGGATTTCTTTCTGGTCTATGAAATATTTGCCTTTTTGACATGGACTAAACTTTGTTGATTTTTTTCTGCATCTATATCAATAAAATCATTTTGCCATGTTTGGGAGGACTTCTAAACAATTGAAGATAGAGGGGCCCATTTATCAAGACCGCTGCTCCATAACCCTGTCCACCTGCTCTGAGCAGGCGGACAGGAATCGCCGGAAATCAACCCGATCGAGTACGATCGGGTTGATTGACAGCTCCCTGCTGGCAGCCCATTGCCCGCGAGTCAGCAGGGGGCGGCGTTGCACCAGCAGCTCTTGTGAGCTGCTGGTGCAATGTTAAATGCGGAGAGCGTATTGCTCTCCACATTCAGCGAGGTCTTGCGGACCTGATCCGCACTGTCGGATCAGGTCCGCAAGACCTTTAATAAATAGGCCCCAGAGTGATTTCCAGATGCACATATCTTAATACCTTGTTTTAAAGTCTCCCAAGTCCTATCTCTCCCTTGGCTCCCTATTACTTCCAAAAAGAAGTGCCTAATTTGTAAGTATGCATTAAAATTCATGCTGTCATAGTGAAAATTCTTCTTTTGAGATACCCATGAAAATTAATTATTGGTTTCTTTATCTCACAGTTGTTCCAAAATTTGAAAGCCCTTTCTATCACAACTCTCAGAAATTTTAGAATTAGAACTTGGCAAAAAGTCTGGAAGAAATTTGGCACTTGATAATTTAAATGTAATTATTTGCATATTTTCTGACAGGCTTCAGTAATAATTATATTTGAAGACCTGCATATTTTTCATATCCATTAATAGCTTATTACTTGGACAATGTAATACTGTTTTTAATGAAAATGGTTAAATTACATTATTTTCATCAATATCAGAAAAAGAAACATAATTAGCCTCAGTTAGCCAGATCCAATTGAAATATTTAAGGTTTGAAATGCCAATTCTCCAAATTTTAAATAATTTACTCACACACACACATATATATATATGAGAGAGAGAGAATAACTCATTGTGTAGCTCATTAACAAATCTAGACAAGCCAGAAGGCTTGTTTTTCCCACAGAAAACCTCTGGAATACATTATTTACAATGCAGCAAAGGAGTGATTGGGAGAAAGTTGAAATCACTGCTGGGTGAAGTTGATTCCTGGCAAATACAACAACATTTTAAATTAGGGGGAGGTGTTATTGTATTTGCCAGGAATCAACTTCACCCAGCAGTGATTTCAACTTTCTCCCAGCTGATGAGTAGCAACAACTACGAAACAGTCTGTCCTGGGATAGTTTTGAATCACTGCTTTAACCCTAGCTAAGTCTATAAGCTGTGTGAACAGCGATACTTGGCGTTAAGGGAATCTGCTGAAAAGCAGGCTGAAGTAAAAAGGTGTGTCATTTTGAACCTAATTTGCATCTCTTACCCAGAATCCCCAGCTGTTTGTAGATCACCTTCTTAAGAGCTGACTACAACAGTGCAACTCTTGGCAGGGCCCTCTACCCTATAATTGTTTTGTTGTACTCCCCCTTTGTTTATAGCGCTGCGGAATCTGTTGGCGCTCTACAAATAACCGATAATAATAATAATCCTTTGCTGCATTGTAAATAATGTATTCCAGGGGTTTTCTGTGGGAAAAGCAAGCCTTCTGGCTTGTCTAGATTTGTTAATGAGCTACACAATGAGTTATTTCCTCTATTTTATGCGTAGTGGAGGATTTTAAACTCTTTAATTCTTCTTCGTATTACTAAAAAAAGTAATAGGTTACAAGCAGCTAAGAACTCCTTCCCCCTAAAGCTACCTCTTCTAGTTCTTTCGTAAGGAGAATTGCAAATGGTTCTATAGCCAAAGTAAAAAATAAAGAGTACCACTGCTTAGTACAGAAATGTAAACAAATAAAACTGTTGAAAGAACCTGAAAGACCAAATTTACTTAAAGGGACAGTCTAGTCCAAAATAAACTTTTATGATTCAGATAGGGTATGTCATTTTAAACAATTACCAATTTTGCTTTGTTCTCTTGGTATTCTTAGTTGAAAGCTATACCTAGGTAGGTCATATGCCAATTTCTCTTCCCTTGAAGGCCACCTTTTCTCTCAGGGCATTTTGACAGTTTTTCACCACTAGAGGGTGTTAGTTCATGTGCTCACAAACGTGAAGTTCCAGGGAGCCAGCACTGATTGGCTAAAATGCTTGTCTGTCAAAAGAACTGAAATAAGGGGGCAGTTTGCAGAGGCTTAGATAATCACAGAGATAAAAAGTGTATTTATATAACTGTGTTGGTTATGCAAAACTAGGGAATGGGTAATAAAGGGATTATCTATGTTTTAAAACAATAACAATTCCGGTGTAGACTGTCACTTTAAGGTTGTAAACAAATGATCCCAAAAGAGTCAACTGTAATTAAAGGTACACTGTACACTGAAAAATAATAATTTCCAATCGATTGTATTTAAAATGAAAAAGTGTATGAACTATGCCAAAGCAGTTGTCTGCGTTTAGAAACCATATCAGCAGACTAGGGGGCCGATTTATTAAGATGTGAATGCAGCTGTTTCCGCGCGAGCCTTCTCGCCGGAAAATTAAGTTAAGATGCTCCTTAACTCTTCCGCGACCACTGATGCGACAGACAGCAATCATCCCGATCAGATAAGATCGGAATGATTGACACCCCCTGGCCGCGAATGTGTAGGGGCAGCATTGCACAAAAAAAGCTTGTGCAATGATAAATGCAGACAGCATATGCTGTCTGCATTTATTGATGTGTGGCGGACATGATCCACTACAGCAAATCATGTCCGCCTGCACAATGATAAATCGGCCTCTAAGACTTAAAGGGACAGTTCACTGTAAAAAAAAAATCCCTGAATATGTTCCCCATGAGTTGTTTTATACCATCTGCAGCATATAAAATGTATGAAAAATTGCTAATTTATGCTTCTTTATGCAAAATAAATAGCTAGATTTGCTATTTGAAACCACAGCCCATCAAAATAGGCTTGGCTTGCTGACAGCTCAGATCCTATTTCTTATCACTATAATGCTTCCCTTTTAGTCTCTGTCTCTGTACAATACTTAGAAAGAACAATTGAACATTAAAGGGACATAAATCAAGTTGGAATAGAGACAAAATAATATAATATGCACTTTAATTACTTTACATGCAAATTTATACTGTAGTGCTTTGCCATTAACCCTTTCTTTTTAGTTTCTGGATTGTAAAGCTCTAACTCTTCCCACACAATTCCTTTTATGGCTATATATATATATGTTTATTGTGCTTTTGGTAAAATGCAAAAGTGAAAAGGGATTATCTGCTGGGGCATGCCTAGAAGCTGGGAACTCAGTTAAAATACAATGCTTGTGTCTAAACACTGATAAGGGGGGTGGAGTTAGCTGCCCCAGGCACTTTAGCTATGTCATTTATTTTGCTTATTTTTGAAAATTATTTTAAAATACTTGCCAGCAATTTTTAAACAATTTTTTAATGCAAACTATTTTACACTAATTAGCCCTTTTAGGATATGCACATATCTCAACCTGTTTTATGACACTTTAACATTTTAGAGATTTATCTTCCATCTCCCACTGTGAGTGTAATTTCTTCTGATGGCTGTGTTTACATAGTTTATCAATAGCCTATACCTAGGTATAGAAACTTTCAGTATATATAGGGACACTATAGGCTAAATCAGCAATTTCAAATTCCAATATAAAGGCTTATGAGCTATTTGTAAACAAAATGGATCCTTGGGAACAAATTAAAGTACAGATAATTTTTGGATAAACTGTCCCTTTAAGCTACAGGGCTCAATTAGCTAAAACAGCCAATGCAGCAATCTTAGCATTAATGTGAATCATTTTCACTGCTGCATCACAAATAAAAGAATTTGCTGTTCTCTGAAGATTAATAAAATCCTGAATCTCATCCAGAGTGGTTTCAGCAGAAACAAGTTCTGAGAGATTATCACACCAAACAGCAGTTGCAACAGTAACACAGGCTACACTGATTTCTACACTGTCTAAACATAAAACCAGCGCCTTCCTACAGACTGAGTATGTTACAGCAACACAGTAATAGGTACAGATAAGGGGAGCTAAAATATAATATCAGTTTTAGAGTGATGTGGAGTTGTGAATAAAGTTAAAAATAACAATTATTTGGGTCACCGGAAAAGTTAAACTGTACTATATAAATGAAAAGAGAAGAAAAAATGATGAAAAAATGAAGAAAAAAATGATATAACAGTACAATTTATAGCAGCAAGACAAAGTCTCTCTTACTTACGAATATAATAAGTTAAAAATGAAAAATAATAAATGGCAGGATAAAAGCGCTTCTCTAAATGGAGATTTGATCTCACTGCAAACAGTCAATGTAACAGGTATGTCTTGAAAAAATCTTGTATTGCACTTTGAGACCTTTTAAGCTTATGTTAAAGATAGATCATAGATATTGCTCCGTAAATTTGGAGAGTATTTAAAATGTGAATGTTCTTACTTAAGGTCACACTTTGTGAATTTATATTGTTAGAGTTGGACTGTGCATTAGTGGGTACTCACATTTAGGGGAGGTTTCCAATTTGTCAATCTTTCAGGTCAGCTGGCAGATGCCGTAATGTAAGGTATCTGATTGGTTTAAATTGCTCAGCCTTTATGGTAGATGAAAATGAAAAAGAATGTGGCTGTTATTGGTAGCGATAATTCATTAGGAGAAAGCCTTTATTGAATTGTTGCAGTGTAGAGCTTGTATAAGGATTTTAATCAGTATTTAAACTGACACGATGTTTTTTTCTTTCCGTATTTAACTGACACAATGTTTTTTTCTTTGCTGGAAAGATCTCACAGCCTGTGTGTAGAGGAGATAATCCGATGGTTACAATGTCTCTTTTAAGGAAACTGAAACTATATACCTCCTTGAGGTTTGCAGGAGTTTCAGTTTCTGATGGATAGTGTTTCTATAGATCAATGAGACTGTTTACCCCTATAGGAAATAAGAACTTTTTTCTCCGTAGGGTTTGCAGGAGTCTCAAAGCCTTTAATGTGGGTGATATTAGATGCAAATCTTTGCCGGGTGCTTACCAGCATTGAGTGTTAGTCTGTGATCTAATGTCCTGAAATACTGTAGGGATTATCGTAGAAACACTGAAACTGTATACCTTCGTAAGGTTTGCAGGAGTTTCAGGTTGCAGGTTACAGGTGAAATCATTGAGCCATCTGTAAAAGAGAGGCTGAAAAGTTTGTAGGTCACATTAGCTGGGAAACCAAATTGGAGCTTCAAACAGGTTGACTGGTATTGGTGCCCAGATGTTAATCCACTGGTACTTGGTACACACTCAGGAGGGCAAATCTACGTGTTTCGGCCGTGGCCTTTATCAAGATGCCCAGGGTGTGTTTGTGTTCAGTTTAAAAAGGTGTAAGTGTAACCTCATTGGATGATTTGGAATTGTATTGACCTATCAGCAGGGCATTTTGGCCGTGGAGTTGAGTATTGCAGCCGGTTCATACCTTGATTGCACACAGTTATAAAACATTTAGTTTACATTTTATGACAGTGAATATGTTACTATAAATTATGTAAAAAGGGAGAACCAGAACTATTAAACCTCTTTATAGAAGATATGAACAACAACACACTAGGTCTTAGTTTCACCCATGAATCTAGTACCAATATAATCCATTTTCTAGACATAGAGATACAAATAATAGATAAGAAAATTACAACAAGGACATTTTTAAAAAAAAATGACGCAAATAATTATATACACAATAACAGCTGTCACTTAAACAAATGGAAAACAAATATTCCTAAAAATCAATTTATCAGGATTAGGAAAAATTGTTCAGATATTAACCAATATTCTATACAATCTGAAATACTAACACAAAGGTTTAAAGAAAAGAAATATAACCCTCAATTCCTAGAAATAACTAAAATAGGAGTCCAAGAAATGAATAGAGATCATATACTTAAACCCAAACCGAAATTATGTTCCAATTCAAGAACAGATGATCCCCTATTTATACCTTTTATAACACAATTTAACTCACAACACTATGAGATTAAAAAGATTTTAAATAAACATTGGCATTATATAAAACAGGACCAAATTCTAGGACATAGAATGAAAAATAGACCAGACATTATTTTTAAGAAAGCTAAAAACCTAAAAAAACATATTGTCACCCAGTGAATTCAAAAATAAAGAAACAAACTATTCCACCATCAATAATCTTAAGAAAGAAAAAGTGGAACGTTTCTTTCCTTGCCTATCCTGCAAATCATGTAAACACAGTACCAAAATTAAAACTTTAAAATCAAACAACAATAATCAATATATCAACATAAAAGAAATTATTCGCTGTTCAGATAAAAATGTAGTATATTGTATTCAATGTTTATGTGGCCACCAGTATTTTGGTCAGACTAGCCGAATGTTAAGAGACTGTATAAGAGAACATCTCCATCATATTGAACATAAAGCTACCAACTCAAATTTATATAAACATTTTACAAGTAAGAGAGATTTTGTCTTGCTGCTATAAATTGTACTGTTATAAAATCGATATTATCTGTATTAATTGAACTATTTATATGGTATTAGAGCTCTATACCTATATTTAATGTGATTTTATATCCCATTGTTTACATCACCTCATTTCATTGTTCACATTATTAAATATATTTTATATATTTAAGTATATACTGCATTATCATTTTTTTCATCATTTTTTCTTCTCTTTTCATTTTTAAAGTACAATTTAACTTTTCCGGTGACCCAAATAATTGTTATTTTTAACTTTATTCACAACTCCACATCACTCTAAAATTGATATTATATTTTAGCTTCCCTTATCTGTACCTTTTTCATACATTTATAGACAGTTGTTTGAAGGAACAACCGTATTTCATAGGGTCTGACTTGTCAATATAGGTGAACTCACTCTATACTGCTTCTGTCACTTTTAACACTATCCTTCCACAGAGTTTGAGATGCACCTGATTAATCACTATTATTTTATTTTTAATTTTGATATTATCCTAAACCAATTAATTTATATAGATTAATTTCACTCAATAATAACTCTAATTTACACTTCATTTCAAAGAGCACTTATATCACAAAAACAAATTATGGACATTTTTGCTCAAAGAGAGGAAATCCTTCAAGGGATATCTTTAGATAATGACAATTTAGAAGTAAATTCCCACCCAAGTATTCCCAAAAATTTAAATGAACGTTGCGATAATTTGGAAAACCTTTTGATAAAGGAGTTGAAAAATACTATAGAAATTAAATATACAGAGAAATACATTGATAGCAATATGGTCCCTAGAGGACTACGTTTAAAGAAAAATTGCACATTTGTTCTAAGCAATGAACTATCAAACGAATGGTTCAAAGTTCTTGAAACAGCTTCCTAGGACTTATGAAAATTATAGTTAAATCTAGAAATATCACATTGAAAGAAATTAAAACTGAAATAGACCAACATAAGAATAGCTTAAAAATTTATGAGAACAATACAGATTTTATAAATTATCAGAAGGAAATCTTAAATAATATTTCTAGCTTTAAAGAAAATATTTCAGCTAACAAATCGTCCAAATATAATAGAGACCTAGAAGACTATTCTGATAATAAAGAAATGGAGATCCCTACTGAAATTGATCTCACTAGTAAAAAAGATCGATCCCATATCTTTGGTAAAAATAATCAGCAAAATACCAAACAAATCACATCTACTTCATCTAATACTATAACAACACATAGAAATCAAACTAACCACACCCCTTCGTATAGACGAAATGTAGATACAACATACAAACACCAAAATCAAACATATACAAATAGAAAACCTTTTAGTAATTATACTCATGATCGATACTATGCAGAACCTAGAATTGAGGAGGATTGTTTTCCAACTCAAAAAAGACAGGATACAAGACTTCCAAGAAACTATTCTTCAAATTATGATTCTCACAAAAATTATGATTCTCACAAAAATCATAACTCCCATACAAATTGGGCCCACACTCAAAGAAGAGAATATCCATATAGGGGAAATTATAATGATTCCTATTCTAACAGAAACAGTTATTACCCTTATCATAGAGATAACTATGACCAAAAGTGGGAAAATCAAAAATATAATACCCGATTTGATAACCACTATTCAAATAAACATAATTATGGTCAGTCAAACCAATATACACACAAAAATACATACTACAGTCATTTTAGGAAAAATCAAATTAATTCTAACTCTGATTGGAGAGTACCAACCAGAAACAGATTTCAACCTTTAGAGCAAGAAAACATTAGGTCTCCTGCACCTCATCATACACAACAGAATGGTTTTTTTTTTTAGAGACTGCCCCTTTAGGGGAAGGAACATCAAAAAACAACACACATCACATTCTTCCACAAAGAAATCTAAGAAGCAAAAGAGGATTAGAGGTAGGAGGAGTAGAAGACAATCTAGACAAATCTCCAAAGAGACAGAAATAAAACACACTGGAGTATTTAATATCAGTAAATATCCTCTAAATCCCTTACAAGAATCAGTGTTAAACAAAGGTCTATCTTTTGCACCCTTGTGCAAATTAAATAAATTTGAAACCCTTATAAATATAAACCAATTCATTTGTAAACTCACTTTAAAAAGATATTTGATTAAAAATCCTATGGAAAACAAAACCCTTAAAGATAATGAATTGAGATATAAACATACAAACCTAAAAGCTACTTCTACTTTCTACCCAACAGGTGAAAAAAGTGAAGATATCAAACTCTTTGAAAAAATGGTTAAACAAGATGTTGATAAAATTGATCAAACAAAATATATAAACTGGAACATGACCCAAAAATTACTAAAAATAATAAAAGACCTAAAAAATAATAGAGATGTCACCATAAAGCCCACAGATAAGGGCGGAGGAATCGTGCTTATGGACACCTCCATAAGCGTGCTTATGGACTCCTTTTATTTAGAAGAATCATATAGACTCCTGCATGATCAAACAACATATAAAAAACTTAGGTTAAATCCCATAAAAAATCAAATAGAAAAATCAGGGGACCTTTTAAAACAAGCCCTAGACTTAGGGTTACTAACAAAAAACGAATATGATTTTCTCAATATTAAACATCCTATTACTCCTACATTTTATATACTTCCCAAAATTCATAAAAACCTGACAAAACCCCCCGGACGTCCTATCATATCCGGTATAGGATCCCTTACATCAAACTTTTCACAATATGTTGATTTCTTTTTGCAAACTTATGTCATACAACTACCATCTTACCTTAAAGATTCCACCCAATTATTAAATGTTCTGAAAACTCTATCCTGGAAAGACAACTACCTCTTAGTGACATGCGATGTAAATTCTCTTTATACAAACATTGATCACCAAAAAGGTATAAAAGCTACCAAATTTTTCAACAACAAAATAAATTTTTATTAAATTGCATTAACTTCATACTATACAATAACTCTTTTCTTTTTAATGAAGAAATCTATTTACAACACAAAGGTACTGCAATGGGCAGAAGGTTCACCCCCAGTTATGCCAACTTATTTATGTGATATTTTGAGAACAACTATATTAACACTAGTCCCTGGGGGGAGAACCTTGTGCACTATTACCGTTATATAGATGACCTGTTCATCGTCTGGAAGGGAGAACCAGAACTATTAGAACTCTTTATAGAAGATATGAACAACAACACACTAGGTCTTAGTTTCACCCATGAATCTAGTACCAATATAATCCATTTTCTAGACATAGAGACAGAAATAATAGATAAGAAAATTACAACAAGGACATTTTTCAAAAAAACTGACGCAAATAATTATATACACAATAACAGCTGTCACTTAACCAAATCGAAAACAAATATTCTTAAAAATCAATTTATCAGGATTAGGAAAAATTGTTCAGATATTAACCAATATTCTATACAATCTGAAATACTAACACAAAGGTTTAAAGAAAAGAAATATAACCCTCAATTCCTAGAAAAAACTAAAATAGGAGTTCAAGAAATGAATAGAGATCATATACTTAAACCCAAACCGAAATTATGTTCCAATTCAAAAACAGATAATCCCCTATTTATACCTTTTATAACACAATTTAACTCACAACACATACGCCTAGATTTAGAGTTCTGCGTTAGCCGTCAAAACCAGCGTTAGGGGGTCCTAACGCTGGTTTTGGCCGCCCACTGGTATTTAGAGTCAGTCAGGAAAGGGTCTAATGCTCACTTTCCAGCCGCGACTTTTCCATACCGCAGATCCCCTTACGTCAATTGCGTATCCTATCTTTTCAATGGGATCTTTCTAACGCCGGTATTTAGAGTCTTGGCTGAAGTGAGCGTTAGAAACGACAAAGACAAGACTCCAGCCGCAGAAAAAAGCCAGGAGTTAAGAGCTTTCTGAGCTAACGCCGGTTCATAAAGCTCTTAACTACTGTGCACTAAAGTACACTAACACCCATAAACTACCTATGCACCCCTAAACCGAGGCCCCCCCACATCGCCGCCACTCTATTACATTTTTTTAACCCCTAATCTGCCGACCGCACACCGCCGCAACCTACATTATCCCTATGTACCCCTAATCTGCTGCCCCTAACATCCCCGACCCCTACATAATATTTATTACCCCCTAATCTGCCCCCCCCATGTTGCCGCTACCTACCTACAATTATTAACCCCTAATCTGCCGACCGGACCTCGCCGCTACTCTAATAAATGTATTAACCCCTAAAGCTAAGTCTAACCCTAACACCCCCCTAAGTTAAATATAATTTAAATCTAACGAAATAAAATAATCAGCCGATCGGAATTAAGGTAGGAAAAATCTGATTGGCTGATTGAATCAGCCAATCAGATTCAAGTTCAATCCGATTGGCTGATCCAATTAGCCAATCAGATTGAACTCGCATTCTATTGGCTGTTCCAATCAGCCAATAGAATGCGAGCTCAATCTGATTGGCTGATCCAATCAGCCAATCGGATTAAACTTGAATCTGATTGACTGATTCAATCAGCCAATCAGATTTTTCCTACCTTAATTCTGATTGGCTGATAGAATCCTATCAGCCAATCGGAATTCGAGGGATGCCATCTTGGATGACGTCATTTAAAGGAACCGTCATTCGGACTTAGGACGTCATTAGAAGAGGATGGATCCGCGTCGGTTGCTTCAAGATGGTCCCGCTCCGTGCCGGATGGAAGAAGATAGAAGATGCCGCCTGGATGAAGATGTGCACCGGTCCGGATGCCCTCTTCTTGCCGGATAGGATGAAGACTTCGGACCCTCTTCTGGACCTCGTATTGCCGGATAGGATGAAGACTTCGGACCCTCTTCTGGACGGATCGGTGATACCAAGCATGGTGAAGATAAGGTAGGAAGATCTTCAGGGGCTTAGTGTTAGGTTTTTTAAGGGGGGTTTGGTTTAGATTAGGGGTAATGTGGGTGGTGGGTTGTAATGTTGGGGGGGTATTGTATTTTTTTTTTACAGGCAAAAGAGCAGAATTCTTTGGGGCATGCCAAAGGCCCTTTTAAGGGCTGGTAAGGTAAAAGAGCTGTAAAATATTTATTTTAGAATAGGGTAGGGCATTTTTTTTATTTTGGGGGGCTTTGTTATTTTTTTAGGGGGCTTAGAGTAGGTGTAATTAGTTTAAAATTCTTGTAATATTTTTTTATTTTTTGTAATTTAGTGGGGTTTTTTTTGTAATTTAGTTTAGTTGATTTAATTGTAGATAATTGTAGATAGTTTATTTAATTAATTTATTGATAGTGTAGTGTTAGGTTTAATTGTAACTTAGGTTAGGATTTATTTTACAGGTAATTTTGTAATTATTTTAACTAGGTAACTATTAAATAGTTATTAACTATTTAATAGCTATTGTACCTGGTTAAAATAAATACAAAGTTGCCTGTAAAATAAATATTAATCCTAAAATAGCTACAATATAATTATTATTTATATTGTAGCTATATTAGGGTTTATTTTACAGGTAAGTATTTAGCTTTAAATAGGATTAATTTATTTAATAAGAATTTTTTTATTTCGTTAGAATAAAATTATATTTAACTTAGGGCGGTGTTAGTGTTAGGGTTAGACTTAGCTTTAGGGGTTAATACATTTATTAGAGTAGCGGCGAGGTCCGGTCGGCAGATTAGGGGTTAATAATTGCAGGTAGGTGGTGGCGACGTTGGGGGCGGCAGATTAGGGGTTAATAAATATAATATAGGGGTTGGCGGTGTTAGGGGCAGCAGATTAGGGGTACATAGTGATAACGTAGATTGCAGCGGTGTACGGAGCGGCAGATTAGGGGTTAAAAATAATATGCAGGGGTCAGCGATAGCGGGGTCGGCAGATTAGGGTTTAATAAGTGTAAGGTTAAGGGTGTTTAGACTCGGGGTACATGTTAGGGTGTTAGGTGCAGACTTAGGAAGTGTTTCCCCATAGGAAACAATGGGGCTGCGTTAGGAGCTGAACGCTGCTTTTTTGCAGGTGTTAGGTTTTTTTTCAGATCAAACTGCCCCATTGTTTCCTATGGGGGAATCGTGCACAAGCACGTTTTTTAAGCTGGCCGCGTCCGTAAGCAAACGCTGGTATTTAGAGTTGCAGTGGCGGTAAATTATGCTCTACGCTCCCTTTTTGGAGCCTAACGCAGTCCTTCTGAGAACTCTAAATACCAGCTTTGTTTAAAAGTTGCGAGGGGAAAAAACACGTATAGCTAACGCACTCCTTTGGCCGCAAAACTTTAAATCTAGGCGTATGAGATTAAAAATATTTTAAATAAACATTGGCATTATATAAAACAGGACCAAATTCTTGGACACAGAATGAAAAATACACCAGACATTATTATTAAGAAAGCTAAAAACCTAAAAAACATATTGTCACCCAGTGAATTCAAAAATAAAGAAACAAACTATTCCACCATCAATAATCTTAAGAAATAAAAAGTTGAAGGTTTCTTTCCTTGCCTATCCTGCAAATCATGTAAACACAGTACCAAAATTAAAACTTTAAAATCAAACAACAATAATCAATATATCAACATAAAATAAATTATTCGCTGTTCAGATAAAAATGTAGTATATTGTATTCAATGTTTATGTGGCCACCAGTATTTCGGTCAGACTAGCCGAATGTTAAGAGACCGTATAAGAGAACATCTCCATCATATTGAACATAAAGCTACCAACACAAATTTATATAAACATTTTACAGATTGCCACAAAGGTAACACCAATCACATGAAATTCTGGGAAGTCAAAAAAGTTTTCTTGAATCCAAGAGGGGGGAATATAGAAAACATCCTTTTAAGAAAAGAAGCAGAATATATCTATTCCTTCAAAACCTTATACCCCCATGGATTAAACATGGAGTTTGATTTAAACTTCCTTATTTAAATCCTCAATAAAACATCAATAGAGACAAAACCGACAAATTGAATATGAGACAAAATAGTAACCAATTCCTAGTTAAAATTTGAAAAATAACATGAAAAATATTTTGAAATACCATTGAAATATCATGTTATAAATAAAGTAAAAATTCATTAAGATATTAAGATATTGTCAAAAATACTAGATATATACCCATATTACATACTTGTCCGTATAATATCAAATCTTAATTTTACTATTAGGTATAAAACAATTTTACTATTAGGTATAAAACAATTTAAACATCCAAATTTGATATCAGAGTAGAAACAATCTGGATCTTAACATTGAGCTAATTAACCATCAGAATATAATCCCCTAATGGTAATACTAAAAAGTATCAATAATGACATATCTGACATTATAAAATAAGACTTACTAGTATAAAAATCTTTGAATATCCTCATTCATCTAATATCTAATACTTTTCAATTCCCTAAATCAGTTTCCAAAATTATCGCAATCTCCATATTTTAAGGATTGCTATAACCCAAACTACTTTGTATATATAAACCCACCACTAGATTTCTGACTTTATTTTTATTGTTATTTTTATTTTTATTTAGATGGATTAATTTGAATTTAAATCACTAATATACAATAACATTTTCACTCACACTTATTTCTATCATTATACCCTTTTATGTTAACGGAAAAGTTCCCCCATCGAAAACCAATTTTAACATTCTTTATATAGGATATTACTTTTAAAGTTCTAATTAGTTAATTTCTTAGACACTGAAAAGATCTTTAAAGGTATATATATATATATATATATATATATCGTAGTCAACAGAATATTTCAATTAGAACATTCAGCGAAGTATAAGAGATATCATTCTATGTGCATTTGCTTATTCAGTTCTATTGAATCTCTAGTTTATTATTTTCTATTTATTTTTACATTTATTTTTACATAATTTATAGTAACATATTCACTGTCATAAAATGTAAAGTAAATGTTTTATAACTGTGTGCAATCAAGGTATGAACCGGCTGCAATACTCAACTCCACGGCCAAAATGCTCTGCTGATAGGTCAATACAATTCCAAATCATCCAATGAGGTCACACTTACACCTTTTTAAACTGAACACAAACACACCCTGGGCATCTTGATAAAGGCCACGGCCGAAACGCGTAGATTTGCCCTCCTGAGTGTGTACCAAGTACCAGTGGATTAACATCTGGGCACCAATACCAGTCAACCTGTTTGAAGCTCCAATTTGGTTTCCCAGCTAATGCGACCTACAAACTTTTCAGCCTCTCTTTTACAGATGGCTCAACGATTTCACCTGTAACCTGCAACCTGAAACTCCTGCAAACCTTACGAAGGTATACAGTTTCAGCGTTTCTACGATAATCCCTACAGTATTTCAGGATGTTAGATCACAGACTAACACTCAATGCTGGTAAGCACCCGGCGAAGATTTGCATCTAATATCACCCAAATTAAAGGCTTTGAGACTCCTGCAAACCCTACGGAGAAAAAAGTTCTAATTTCCTATAGGGATAAACAGTCTCATTGATCTATAGAAACACTATCCATCAGAAACTGAAACTCCTGCAAACCTCAAGGAGGTTTATAGTTTCAGTTTCCTTAAAAGAGACATTGTAACCATCGGATTATCTCCTCTACACACAGGCTGTGAGATATTTCCAGCAAAGAAAAAAACATTGTGTCAGTTAAATACTGAAAGAAAAAACATTGTGTCAGTTTAAATACTGATTAAAATCCTTATACAAGCTCTACACTGCAATGATTCAATAAAGGCTTTCTCCTAATGAATTATCGCTACCAATAACAGCGACATTCTTTTTCATTTTCATCAACCATAAAGGCTGAGCAATTTAAACCAATCAGATACCTTACATTACGGCATCTGTCAGCTGACCTGAAAGATTGACAAAATGGAAACCTCCCCTAAATGTGAGTACCCACTAATGCACAGTCCAACTCTAACAATATAAATTCACAAAGTGTGACCTTAAGTAAGAACATTCACATTTTAAATACTCTCCAAATTTACGGAGCAATATCTATGATCTATCTTTAACATAAGCTTAAAAGGTCTCAAAGTGCAATACGAGATTTTTTTCAAGACATACCTGTTACATTGACTGTTTGCAGTGAGATCAAATCTCCATTTAGAGAAGCGCTTTTATCCTGCCATTTATTATTTTTCATTTTTAACTTATTATATTCGTAAGTAAGAGAGACTTTGTCTTGCTGCTATAAATTGTACTGTTATAAAATCGATATTATCTGTATTAATTGAACTATTTATATGGTATTAGAGCTCTATACCTATTTTAATGTGATTTTATATTCCATTGTTCACATCACCTCATTTCATTGTTCACATTATTAAATATATTTTATATATTTAAGTATATACTGCATTATCATTTTTTTCTTCATTTTTTCATCATTTTTTCTTCTCTCTTCATTTATATAGTACAGTTTAACTTTTCCGGTGACCCAAATAATTGTTATTTTTAACTTTATTCACAACTCCACATCACTCTAAAACTGATATTATATTTTAGCTCCCCTTATCTGTACCTTTTTCATAAATTTATAGACAGTTGTTTGAAAGAACAACCATATTTCATAGGGTCTGAGCGTCTTGCTTGTCAATATAAGTGCACTCACTCTATTCTGCTTCTGTCACTAGCAACACAGGAATTGAAAAGGATTATAACACAGAGAAGGCGCGCTAAAAACGTGCTATACAGTTAACCCTTAGCATGCTTGTGCTACCGGTGAGCGCTAAAGCTAAAATCCTGAAGGTAACAAGCTGAAATTTAGCGCAGATGAAGAAAGACATACTGTACATAGCTCAGAAGCAAATTCGGAGGTTGCTAAGCCCCAACAGAAACCTAAAAAAACTTTTTTTTTAAAGTGCCTAAAAGTGCTTTATACTGCTAGTATAAGGTGCTATGTGAAGCATGTGAACATGTTCATACTAATAGCCGTTGGACTATGAAAGTGCAGCTCTCAGCACCTCCATCCACTGTGTTTACTTCAGCTGCAGCAACTTGTTTCCAGTAGACAAGCCCATCCTAGTCAGTGCAAGCACAATGCCGAGGATCTAAGTTAGTAACAACATCTCAACCCAGTGGATTGGTGGACATTTCACCTGGGTAGGGCTGTGGCTCCACTTTAGACTAAGGTGTTGATAGACAAGTCCAGATTTCACCTGGGAGGCCTGTAACATTTCTCACTGAGAAAAGACCTTTCACTGCCTGGCTGATAACTCTTTGCCTGCTCCTCTGAATGACAGGTTATTGTGAGGAGGATTCAGGGCTCAGATCGTTTATAGGATCCCTTTCAAACTATGAGTAGATCTTGCACTTCATTTTCACCTCACTCCTCATCAAGGAAGCAAAAGAAAATGACTGAGGATCATTGGAATTGGTAGGAATTTTTGTGTGTTGGGATGTCTTTTGCCTCCTCCTCATGGTCAGGAGAGAAATATTCCCATGCAGTGACTCGTGGACTCTCACCATCTTAAGACAGAAAAGCTAGTGTAGGTACCTAACTAAAAATCACTGATAGTGAACGGGGTAAAGGGACATTGTAGTGGAAAAAAACAAGCTTAAATGCATTAGAACATGTCATTTTGAAATGTAAAAACTGTGGAACTCTGTGTTTGACCACATGGAAAAAAGCCGCAAAGAACTTCTAATCCAAACAGGAAGCAACCCGTGAGTCAATTTGCAGCGGATATTTCCAGTGACCATCTGAATGAGCCTATCTGTATTTTGTAGACGCAATGTTCTTTCTTTAGGACTCCTATAAACTAGATACATATATTCTCTTTTTCATATCAACATACTGTGAGTATCCAGAGTATATTTTGACCTAGGCTAACTACGCCTGTGCCTAGGGCATCAGGATTAGGAGGGGGCAGCACATTCTGATGGTTAATTCTGTCTTCTAACTGCTATGTCCTTCAAATGTTTTGTTTATTGATTCTATTACAAATCAATGATCCTTGGTTGTCTAATGGGGATGCATGAACCCCTTGTGTGTCACTGGCCTCCAATAGTGAGAAATATGAGGCAGAAAAAGAAGATAAAATAGATTAGCAGCAGATTTCCCTGTATCCAGGACAGCACAATACGCCACTGTAGAGAATACATATATAAACTACTTCTTTTAACAATACTGTTTCTCTCTTCTGCCTTTTTAAATAGTTACATAATAATTGTTTCATTTTAAAAAATAAATATCATGTTAAATATACTTTTGTGGTTACTTAACACCTTTTGCTTCAATATCTAAACCACTTCGGCTCTCAACCCACAAAAACCTTCAACACTATGTGTCAAGCTTGTGAGCATTTAATGATGCTTCTCGCAGAGAATCTAGGGCAAATCTGCTCCTGTCTAGTCTTACAACTAAGATCTTTCAAGTCTTATTACAGGTACAAATACCCAAATCTGGAATTCAAAAATCCAAACTTTGTAATTCATATATATTTTTAAAAAAAAAAAAGAGTATGAAAAAATACTATTTTACCCTGCCTGTAAGTCACAATCTTCTACTCTGTCTGTCTTTGGTTTGGTTTTTGTGTTCTAAAATGCAAATAATTGTATAAATCAACAAATATTACTTTTCTGATTACAGTACTGTACTATCATTTTGATGGTACTATATATACAAAAGTATTAAAGATTATACTTTTGGGTTACATGTATAAGCAGAATTATGACATGTAAATATTGACTAAATGACATAAGATATTACAGATGCAAATATTCAAAAATACAAACTATTCCAAAATCCAAACCTTTTTCAATCCCAAGCAGTTTTGATAAAGGGGTTTCTACCTGTATATAATTATTTACTACACTTCAATGCTATTTTTCTGTGTGAAAGAAAAATCTATGTTTTGTGTTTTAAGTAATAAGGGTAATTTTCTTGTATATATAAAAAAGAACATAATTTTTCTTTTTGCTAATTCTTTGTCAAGGGCTATACAATGTAACATTTTTGGTAGAGTTACATATAAATTTGTTCAGTTAATCTGAAAAGATTAAAACTAAAACTGGCCAAATGCATTAATGTATGTGTAAAATGCAAACATATACAGTGAGTGAAAAAATTATTTAATCCCCTGCTGATTTTGTACGTTTGCCCACTAACAAATACATGATCAGTCTATATTTTAATGGTAGGGTTCTTTGAACAGTGAGAGACAGAAAAACAACAAGAAAATCCAGAAAAACACATTTCTAAAAAGTTATAAATTGATTTGCATTTGAATGAGTGGAGTAAGTATTTGATCCCCTATCAATCAGCAAGATTTCTGGCTCCCAGGTGTCTTTTATAAAGGTAACGAGCTGAGATTAGGAGTACTCTCTTAAAGGGAGTGCTCCTGATCCCAGCTTGTTACCTGTATAAAAGACACCTGTCCACAGAAGCAATCAATCAGATTCCAAACTCTCCACCATGGCCAAAACCAAAGAGCTGACCAAGGATGTCAGGGACAAGATTGTAGACCTAAACAAGGCTGGAATGGGCTATAAGACAATCACCAAGCAGCTTGGTGAGAAGGTGACAACAGTTTGTGCGATTATTCGCAAATGGAAGAAACACAAAATAACTGTCAATCTCCCTTGGTCTGGGGCTCCATGCAAGATCTCACCTTATGGAGTTTCAATGATCATGAGAACGGTGAGGAATCAGCCCAGAACTACATAGGAAGACATTGTCAATGATCTCAAGGCAGCTGGGACCATAGTCACCAAGAAAACAATTGGTAACGCACTATGCTGTGAAGGACTGAAATCCTGCAGCGCCCGCAAGGTCCTCCTGCTCAAGTAACACATGTACAGGCCCGTCTGAAGTTTGCCAATGAACATCTGAATGATTCAGAGGAGAATTGGGTGAAAGTTTTTGTGGTCAGATGACACCAAAATCGAGCTCTTTGGCATCAACTCAACTTGCCATGTTTGGAGGAGGAGGAATGCTGCCTATGACCCCAAGAACACCATCCCCACCATCAAACATGGAGGTGGAAACATTATGCTTTAGGGATGTTTTTCTACTAAGGGGACAGGACAGCTTCATTGCATCAAAGGGACGACTTATGGGGCCATGTACCGTCAAATCATGGGTGAGAACCAATGGGTCGTGGATGGGTATTCCAGCATGACAATGACCACAAAACACACGGCCAAGGCAACAAAGGAGTGGCTCAAGAAGAAGCACATTAAGGTCCTGGAGTGGCCTAGCCAGTTTCCAGACCTTAATCCAAAAGAAAATCTGTGGAGGAAGCTGAAGTTTCGAGTTGCCAAACATCAGCCTCAAAACCTTAATGACTTGGAGAGGATCTGCAAAGAGGAGTGGGACAAAATCCCTCCTTAGGGAGTGTGCAAACCTGGGGGACAACTACAAGAAACGTCTGACCTTTGTGATTGCCTACAAGGGTTTTTGCCACCAAGTACTAAGTCATGTTTTGCAAAGGGGTCAAATACTTATTTCACTCATTAAAATGCAAATAAATTTATAACTTTTTTGAAATGCGTTTTTCTGGATATTTTGTTGTTATTCTGTCTCTCACTGTTCAAATAAACCTACCATTAAAATTATAGACTTATCATTTCTTTGTCCGTGGGCAAACGTACAAAATTAGCAGGGAATCAAATATTTTTTTCCCTCACTGTATGATGTAACACCTACAGGTTACCTAATTTAGAGCTAGATTACAATTGGAGCGCTAAATTATTGCCTGATTTGCCCATTTGTGGGCACGCGATAATCAGTCATTAAAAGTGGCTGGTTATTGCTACCGCGAGCTTGCGGTAGCAATTACCTCATAAAATTAACCAGAGATCTGATTTCTGGTTAATTTTATAAATGTGCCCCAAAATACAGTCTAGTGTATCTTATTAAAAAATAAAGATAGCAGCATCTATATTTTTTAATAAAATTACTGCACTAGGCAGTATTTTGGAGATACAATTGGTTGGAGTGGGGTGTTAGAAAAACTGAAAACTGAAAAGTGCATTTACAGTGCGGTCTATGGGAACTGTGTGTTCCCAGTAAATATATATGTATATGCTTAAAAACATATATATTTATGGGGTAATATGTGTATATACATAAACATATATGCATATAATCATATACATATATATTTAATTCTACCCCCTTTGTTGCACTACTTATCCCCTTTGCTGTGCATAGGTTCTGATGCCATCTCTAACAGCATCAGAACGAGGTCACTATTAGTGCCTATGGAAGTGCGCTCTCGTTAGCGCAATGCTTTCCAGCAATGCCAACGCGAGCTCACATTTGCATTGCTGACAACTTGTAATACCAGTGCACATTAGCATGCACTGGTATTCCACAGTGGAGCACAAATATCGCTTTCATGAAATCGATATTTAGTGTTCCACTAGTAATCTGGCCCTTAATTAGCATAATACTCTGTGAAGAAGTGTTGGGATTAGTGCAGCTCCTGTAGCAAGGCAACATTACATTCATTTAACAAAAATGAATGTAAATGTTGAACGAATATTCAGTATTCGTTTAGTTTAAAACGAATACTGTATAGCACGGCAGCCGAATATTCGGAAATATAATTTTTCTGAATATTGGGCCCGAAAGATTCGGCCGAAACCAATATTTTTCACCCATGCACATGTCTAGTGGCTACACACATTTGTGTCTCGTCATTGGTTTTACCAGATGTGTTTAACTATCTCAGAGTAGTGCATTGCCGCTCTATAGCTGACTATGGGCCAGATTACTTCTAGCACAATTAACACTCGAGCAATAATTAGCAATCCACTTGTAATCTGGCTTTATGTGTTCATCCCTGTGCAGTGGTTAAACACACAATTATGTGCAAGCAACAGTGCAATAATGAAATGCTCTAACATATAAGAGAATTTTCTCATAACATTTTTATGTTCCTGTAATTGCATATATTATGTTACATAAATTAAATTTATCTTAAGTAGAATAGTCGCATTTCTAGATTCCTTGAAAAAAATATGCAGATGTTGCAATAAATCCCTCAGATAAAGGTGGGGAAATTGTGGTATTCGATAAAGAAGCCTTTATATCAAATATAAATTTTGGGGAATAAGTACACATATGAGTTTCTCCAAAAAGACCCCACTGGCACATAGATTCCAATCATAAAAAATATGATAGTTCCTAAAAAAAGTTATGCACTTCTTGTTTTTAAGCTCAGCTTTTTCCTGATAAAATAATTCTCATACAGATCTACATAACAATGTTGCATGGGATGGGACAGGTGTAAAGAGTTATCCATTACAAAACAGTAAATTTACTGACATTGTGAGAAGTGAATACAAATATATGTAAGAATTTTAAAAATTAAAATGGAAAAAATTGAGTTCAAGTCCAGTGAATACCGTTTATTTTAAACATACACCCATATTAATTTTATGCATTTTTCTTTATGTCTATATTTATATACAATTACTTTACATAAAATATAATACACCTGTTACCTTACAAATTGCATAAGTCAACAGCCATTAACACAGAAACAAACAGGGCTGTCTGCCATTAGGCTTCTTTTTTTATGCTGTGCTGTGTTTTGCTTGTGCTATGAGAATTATAGAGAAGCACTGTGTGTGCTCAAAAAAATAAAACATTCCCAGCCAAATTATGCTGACTGCAAAGGAACCCTTCTTGAATTTTTTTTATGGTAGTATTCTTTGTTCCCATCACATATTTAGCAATAAACTTATGAAAATTGTTATTTATTCATTCTGTTGTATGGAAACAGAACTTTATTGATAGACTTTGAAGTTGGTATTCTATAAAGTTTAATGTTATGTCAACCCTAAATAAAAGCATTGCGTATAGTTAATTTCTGTATTAAATAAAATATGCTCTAGTTCAATGGCAAAATAAAAAAGTTGAAGTGCACATAAGTGAATTCAAAATGTAGTGACGTTTTAATAGTAATGCATATAATTTACAGACCCCTTAGTAGGGATGGGCGAATGTGTAAATTTCCGAATTTGAATGTTAGAACGAATGTTATTACCGAAATTTTAATTATAAATCCGAATGTTGATAAGAACGAATATTCTTAAAAATTCTATAATCAAATGCTATTTACAGTTTTTGAATGTCACTTTCGAATTCGAATGTTTATAATTATATCGAATGTCCACATTCGAAATTTCGAATTTTACATTCTATTTAACAAATACTATTCAGCAGTTCAATAGTTCATGTGGTAGGGAAGGAATCTAGTAAATTGATACATAATAGATACAAATATATTATTTCGAATGTATCTATATAGAATATTGCATAATTTGAATATTACATTTAAAGAAAGCATTAGAAATACTATTACAAATATAAATTCAAATTTTTCTAAACTAATATTTTCGAATGTAATTGTAAAATTCGAAAATCGAATGTTAGAATGTTATGTAAACATTCGAGATTCGAATGTTGAGAAACATTCGCCCATCCCTACCCCTTAGCCACCAATAAGCAAGCGCTATCCAGGGTGCTGAACCTAAAATGGGCTGGCTCCTAAGCTTTACATTCCTGCTTTTCAAATAAAGATAACAAGAGAACGACTAACTAGATGTGTTCAGTTAGCTGCCAGTAGTGCAATGCTGTTCCTTCAGCAATGGATAACAATCATGTTTGTGTTTTTAACCCAACATCTTTTTAAGAGCTCTTAAAGAACAGGTACTAAACTTATTGGGATATAGAATATATATTGCTAAAATAAGTGCATATTTTTAGTCATTAGTTCCTGACTCTTTCTAGTAAACATTACACATGCACAGCACTCTAGTCAGTATATATTCATCTAAATCATGTGCTAAAATATAAGGCACTACCTACAGTACTTGTGTAGTGTTATTGCGTTTTTTCCCTTTTTTGTAGTTCAGTTGCCCTACGTTTTGTTGTTATATTGAAATAGTTTTTATTGATTATAAAGTTTACAACCATGGTACATAAACAATATCATTCACATTTACATAATTGTACAGGTGTCTTCTGAAAATTAGCATTCCACCACAAGTCCTTTAACCTATTCTAATGAAAATTTTCCTTGACATTGTCATGGTGTGTGTCCTTAATCCCATTGAAGAATCAAAACTCCCTGTACTCATATTGCTTTCAACTAGAACCTTACCCAGCAAACCCCCCTCCCCAACAAATTCCCACCCCATCCCCCGTCCCCTCCAGGAGGTGCCTTAACTGCTATTTTGCTTACACCTATCTCCTATTCCTTCTATACGCGATTCATCCAAGTCTAACTCCCATTATCCACTCGATTCCACTCTTCTCTTGTTCTTGTCGTCTCAATAGTTGCCCTATTTCTACCTATCTCTGTTGATGTTCCTACTCTCAACATCCAATAAAACCAAATCTTATTAAATTGTTCTAATTGTCCCTGTGACCAAGCTGCTAACTCTGACATAGTGTATGTGTCCGTAATTTTCCCCATAACCTCTTGCCACGAGGGTACGCCAACCTTCCAATGGCGGGCTATGCAAATTCTCGTACATGTGCATAGGATTCTAATAAACTTGTTGATTGTTGTGTTAAATGGTTTCACACTTTCATGAAGTAACGCTTGTGATATTGTAAGGGACACTCTCTCCTCTAACAAATTTCCTATCAGTTCTGAAAGCTTTTCCCATAATGTTTGGACCTCCTGACATTCCCACCACATATGTTTATATGTGCCCCTTTCTGGGCAACCTCTGTAGCAATTTCCATTATGTGTCACAGAGTAGTGAGCTGTCCTTACCGGCGTCAAATACCATCTGTACATTACTTTTATACAATTTTCTCTCATGTCTGCACTTATCAGACCCTTATAGGAGCTCAACATCATCTCATTCCAGTCATCTATCCCCCAGGTCTTTAATGTGTCTCTTTCCCATCTCTCAGTCACCTCTAACTTGGATTCATATTTACTTTTCTGGATTAAAATATAGAGTCGAGAAATCAGTTTTTTCCCTCTTGTTCCTGTCATTACCATTTTCTCAAGTTCTGTGGGATGTTGGCCCTGTGCGTGTGACGTATATGTTACTATTGCTGACCTAATCTGTAAATAAAGAAACCAATGTAATTGTTCCAGCTCGATTCGATCTCTAATAAGATTGAACGTAAGCATCTTGGAGCCCGGCAGAAAATCAGCCACCCTATATAACCCCTTATTGTCCCATTTATCTACTAATTTCCTTATATTTTTTGGAAGTAGGAACCTAACAGGTTTCGCTAGTGATATTGGTCTGCATAAACTCAATCCTTTTGCGGTCTTATTCCACAGCCGGATTGCCTCCAGTGTGATCGGTGACCTATATTCCTCTGGTTTTCCTAATGCCTCTGAGTCCCAAATAATGTCTGTTGCCCTCTGACTACCTGCAATTTCTGCCTCTATCTGTGTCCACACTGATCCGTTATGTAATTTACTTAATGTTACCGTCTGTGCCAGTCTTGCTGCCTGATAATATTCAACTAAGTGTGGGACTCCCACCCCCCCTGCTTGCCTATGTAATGTTAGCAGTTTTGACCCTATTCTTGGTCTCCCTGTCCCCCTCAAAAATTTCAATAAATCCGTTTGCAGTGCCTCTAGCTCTGGCAAGGGGATTTTGATCGGTATAGCCCTGAACAGATACATTAATCTCGGCAGCACATTCATTTTGATAGACATTAATCTTCCATACCATGAAAAATTACCTTTTCTCCACTTTCTAAGATCTGTCCTAATCGTTTTATAAACCTGGGAGTAATTTAAGTTATACAAATCTGCTAATTTCTCACCTATCTTTATCCCCAAGTAGGTAATATAGCTTTTTGCCCATTTGAATTCGAAATTCAGCTCGATCGTTTTTTTAGTGTGGGAAGGTATGTTGAGTGCCAGCGCTTTGCATTTATCGGAATTTATCTTATATCCTGAGATCTCTGCATAGTCATGTAAAGTTTGGTAAAGGTGTGGAAGTGAGCTCAATGGTCTAGTTATTGTCAGCAGAACGTCATCCGCAAACAACATAGCCTTATACTCAGAAGAACCGATCTGTACTCCCGAGATATCTCTCGAGTTCCTTATACACGCCACTAATGGCTCGATACATATTGCGAATATCAGCGGTGACAGCGGGCACCCCTGTCTTGTTCCGTTCCGAATGTCTATCTGTCTTGATAAATATCCCGCCGCCCCCACCACTGCCGTCGGTTTCGAGTAAATGCTCCCTAGCGCCTGCATAAAAGCCCCATGAAAACCCATATTCGATAGTACCTTAAACATAAAGTTCCAATCCACCCTGTTGAACGCTTTTTCTGCGTCGAGCGACAGGAATAGAGTTGGAATTCCCTTGGCACTCACATAATCCATCAAAGAAAGCGTTCTTCTAACATTATCTGGTGCCTCTCTTTCTTGGACAAACCCCACCTGGTCTTGGTGGATCAGGGAGGGCAAGATCAGTTTTAATCTATTGGCCATAATTTTTGCAAAAATTTTTAGGTCGTGATTAATCAGATATGGGCCTATAATTTTGACACAGTTGTCCGTTCTTTCCACTCTTTGGTATCACTATAATCTTTGCCTGGAGCATTTCCCTAGGTATTTCCCATCCCTCCAAGATCCCGTTGCAAAAGTTAGTCAGATGGAGAAGCAAATCTGTCTTAAAGAGTTTGTAATATTCACCCGTCAACCAATCGGGACCTGCTGCTTTACCTATTTTCAAATCTTTGAGTACCCCCATTACTTCTATATTTGTTATTTTTGAGTTTAAGCTTTCTAAGTCCTCATTCGAAATATATTTCAAACACGCCTTGTCTAAAAATCGAGTGATTTGGTCATCCAAGTTTCCAGCCTTCACTTTATTCCCATCATATAGTTGTTCATAATATTGGGCGAAACTATCTGATATATCTTGTGGGTTGGAGGTGATCTCTCCCTTTGAGGTCATCAACTTAGGTATGGAGAAAAATTTGTTGTTATCTCTTAACTTACTTGCCAGATACCTGTCCGGCTTATTCGCAAACACAAAATAATGGGCCTTCAACCTCAATGCAGCTCTAATTGATGCCTCATTCAGTAATTTAGCTAATTCCTTTCTCTTATCGGCTAATATTTTATACGTTTTCTCTGAGAGGGTACGCTGATGTTCCTTCTCCAGCTGTTCCACCTCCCTTTGCAGTGTGCTAGCTAGTGTAGTCATCTGCCTATTCTTCAATGTCTTTTCCTTTATTAGCAATCCCCTTAATACTGACTTGTGGGCTGCCCACGCCATCAATGGGTTGTCTACTGAACTTGCATTTATCTCCCAGTATTCAGTCAGTGCCTTCTGAATTCTACTAAATATTACGGGATCTTTCAGCAAAGTCGGGTTATATGTCCATGATCGTTGTCTGGTAAAATTTATAATCCCCCCGAGTTCTAGGTAAATAAGTGAGTGATCAGACCAGACGCACGTCTGGGTGTCCGCCTTCATTATGTTCGGAGTTAGTATTTGGCTAACATAGATGTAGTCCAGGGTTGTATAGGTCTTGTGTGCTGGCGAGTAATAAGTAAAGTCGTGACCTGATTTACCTAGAGCCTCCCATGCATCTACCAACCCATGTTCCTCCAAAGACCTTCGAATTGATTTAACAACACTATTGTGTCTATGTTGTTTAGCAGTGACTGTCGAGGTGTCTGAGCCCTTGAAAGATGTCATGTTAACATTAAAGTCCCCTGCTACGATCAACCTAGTTTTTTCCCACTGTGTGAGTAATGATGAGATTTCGGTAAAAAACAAATTCTAAGATTCGTTAGGGGCATATACATTACACAGCGTGATTTTCGTGCCCTGCAGTGTACCCTGAATTATTATATATCTCCCATTCTTATCTCTAATTACCTTATCTGTCGCAAAATCTAATGACTTATGTAGTAAGATTGATACCCCTCTTTTTCTGGAGTCAGGTGTGGCATGGTAATGTAATGGAAAGTTGTGTGACCAGAATTTTGGGATACTGTCCTTCACAAAGTGTGTCTCCTGCAAAAATATAATCTTAGCTTTTGTTTTTAGATATTGAGCCATTGCTGTCTTTCTCTTGATATCTGTATTAAGACCTCTCACATTGTGTGAGAGGAGAATAAAATTATGTGTCATTAGTGTAGGATTCCCCGCAGCTATCTAGCTTCTGTCCCTCCTCTCCCGACCCCACATTTATTGTATAGTATAGATAATGCATCCCGCTGTATCTTGCTTCCTCAACTCTGTCCTTCCTCACTCTTACATCAGTCCCTCCTTTTCTATCATTTATTGGCACCCCCTGGTAAAGAACATTAAATAACAAACAATAACATAACAAATAAACTGTACTTTTCACAATTTCAGCCAAACATTGCCTCATCGTGACCTAACAGGCAGTAATATTAACTCGTCTCAATTTCTTAATTACAATCAAGATTACATTTGGTATTTGTAGATAGGTATCCCCATTCATTTTTGTTATGGACTATTCAACATTGTAACCTTTTCGCCCTTCCTACAGTGATAATAATAATCTGGTGCCATTATATTTGTTCAAAGACACCATTTGTCCATTGTCACATAGGAATGTAATTCTCTGTTGTGTCCTTCAAAAAGTTTCTTCCTACTTCCTTAAAATCAGGAGGAAGGAGCATAACAGTCAAAGAGAGTAGAGAAAAGAAATGCATATCAAAGTAATAAAACATTTTAGATAACAAAAAAAACAATACTCATCTATCCGAAGATCTGTTTCTGCCTCCGGCTTCTTAACTTTTCTTCCTTCAGGCCATGATGGCCCTAGTCCCGTTAAGGAGTTCATGTCAGTTCCCAAACTCCTGTAACACAAATGCTGTTTTGCCTCTTTATTTTCTTCTCAAAACCTTCCTCCGATTTTTCATGTCTTCCTCCTTTTCTCAGGCACCTTGGACCATCTATTCTGTAAAGGCACTCTGGGTTGCTCCTCTTTTCCTGTGGGTGATCGATGCTGTTGTTGTTGCTCTGGTAGATCTATCTTCAGCTTTCTGCTTATTACAGGTATTTCTTCTGGGTCTTTGATGGTTAACATCCTATTTTCCCAAGTAATCAGCAGAGCAAACGGGAAACCCCATCTATATGGTATTTGGGCTTTCCTTAGTTGCGTCGTTAAGGGCCTGAGTGCACCCCGTCTCTGCAAAGTCCTTGCACACAAATCTTGAAAGAATTTCACCACATTTCCCTGGTGTTTAAATGTAGGATTTCTTCGTGCCGCCACTAAAATTTCCTCCTTTTCCTGATACCTAAGCATCCTGATAATGATGTCACGTGGAGGGTCTTCTCCCTTGGGCTTAGGACGTAGGGCCCTGTGTGCCCTTTCTATTTGGAATCTGTGTGCTTCCTCAGTGCCCGTTATACCTTGAAACAAGGATAGTAGATATGCGTTTAACTCTTTCTGGGTCACTGACTCAGGTACTCCTTTCAACCGTATGTTACACCGGCGACTCCGGTTCTCCAAGTCTTCCAATTTATCATAGATTTCCTCTATATCATGTTGATGAGCACTTGTGTGATTCGAGACCTCATTTAACTCTTCTGCTAAGGCCTCTCCGTTTTCTTCAAGAGTGTTCACTCTGGTTCCTATTCCTCCCAACTCTTGTTTAAATTCTGACAAACTGCTAGCAACCGTGTTCTGCAGCATTTCCATTTTATCAAGAAGCTTTTCAAAATTTACGGATATGTCCTGTTTCGACACCAAGTTATCTAAATCTGCTTTTGTTAATGGCGTCAACCTGTCTGCTTCTCTCGTGTGCCCTGCAGCAACTTCTTGTTCCCCATCTGCTCTAGGTGACTGTTGTTCTGGGGATTTATCCCCTCTGCTAGTTTTGAAAAAAATGGGAGCAGTGGTTTGTTTATTTCCTATGGCCTAGATTTGGAGTTCGGCGGTAAAAGGGCTACTAAAGCTCCGCGGGCTTTTTTCTGGCCGCACCATAAATTTAACTCTGGTATCGAGAGTTTAATCAAATGCTGCGTTAGGCTCCAAAAAAGGAGCGTAGAGCATTTTTACCGCAAATGCAACTCTCGATACCAGAGTTGCTTACGGACGCGGCCGGCCTCAAAAACGTGCTCGTGCACGATTCCCCCATAGGAAACAATGGGGCTGTTTGAGCTGAAAAAAAACCTAACACCTGCAAAAAAGCAGCGTTCAGCTCCTAACGCAGCCCCATTGTTTCCTATGGGGAAACACTTCCTACGTCTGCACCTAACACTCTAACATGTACCCCGAGTCTAAACACCCCTAACCTTACACTTATTAACCCCTAATCTGCCGCCCCCGCTATCGCTGACCCCTGCATATTTTTTCAAACCCCTAATCTGCCGCTCCGTAAACCGCCGCCACCTACGTTATCCCTATGTACCCCTAATCTGCTACCCCTAACCCCGCCGACCCCTGTATTACATTTATTAACCCCTAACCTGCCCCCCACAACGTCGCCGCCAGCTACTTAAAATAATTAACCCCTAATCTTCCGACCGCAAAGCGCCGCCACCTACGTTATCCCTATGTACCCCTAATCTGCTGCCCCTAACACCGCCGACCCTATATTATATTTATTAACCCCTAATCTGCCCCCCTCAACGTTGCCGACACCTGCCTACACTTATTAACCCCTAATCTGCCGAGCGGACCTGAGCGCTACTATAATAAAGTTATTAACCCCTAATCCGCCTCACTAACCCTATCATAAATAGTATTAACCCCTAATCTGCCCTCCCTAACATCGCCGACACCTAACTTCAATTATTAACCCCTAATCTGCCGACCGGAGCTCACCGCTATTCTAATAAATGTATTAACCCCTAAAGCTAAGTCTAACCCTAACACTAACACCCCCCTAAGTTAAATATAATTTAAATCTAACGAAATTAATTAACTCTTATTAAATAAATTATTCCTATTTAAAGCTAAATACTTACCTGTAAAATACATCCTAATATAGCTACAATATAAATTATAATTATATTATAGCTATTTTAGGATTAATATTTATTTTACAGGCAACTTTGTAATTATTTTAACCAGGTACAATAGCTATTAAATAGTTAAGAACTATTTAATAGTTACCTAGTTAAAATAATAACAAATTTACCTGTAAAATAAATCCTAACCTAAGTTATAATTAAACCTAACACTACCCTATCAATAAAATAATTAAATAAACTACCTACAATTACCTACAATTAACCTAACACTACACTATCAATAAATTAATTAAACACAATTCCTACAAATAAATACAATTAAATAAACTATCTAAAGTACAAAAAATAAAAAAGAACTAAGTTACAGAAAATAAAAAAATATTTACAAACATAAGAAAAATATTACAACAATTTTAAACTAATTACACCTACTCTAAGCCCCCTAATAAAATAACAAAGCCCCCCAAAATAAAAAATTCCCTACCCTATTCTAAATTAAAAAAGTTACAAGCTCTTTTACCTTACCAGCCCTGAACAGGGCCCTTTGCGGGGCATGCCCCAAGAATTTCAGCTCTTTTGCCTGTAAAAAAAAACATACAATACCCCCCCCCAACATTACAACCCACCACCCACATACCCCTAATCTAACCCAAACCCCCTTAAAGAAACCTAACACTAAGCCCCTGAAGATCTTCCTACCTTGTCTTCACCATACCAGGTTCACTGATCCGTCCTGGCTCCAACATCTTCATCCAACCCAAGCGGGGGTTGGCAATCCATAATCCGGTCCAGAAGAGGCTCCAAAGTCTTCCTCCTATCCGGCAAGAAGAGGACATCCGGACCGGCAAACATCTTCTCCAAGCGGCATCTTCGATCTTCTTCCATCCGGAGCGAAGCGGCAGGATCCTGAAGACATCCAGCGCGGAACATCCATCCGGACCGACGACTGAACGACGAATGACTGTTCCTTTAAGGGACGTCATCCAAGATGGCGTCCCTTGAATTCCGATTGGCTGATAGGATTCTATCAGCCAATCGGAATTAAGGTAGGAATTTTCTGATTGGCTGATGGAATCAGCCAATCAGAATCTAGTTCAATCCGATTGGCCGATCCAATCAGATTGAGCTCGCATTCTATTGGTTGATCGGAACAGCCAATAGAATGCGAGCTCAATCTGATTGGCTGATTGGATCAGCCAATCGGATTGAACTTGATTCTGATTGGCTGATTCCATCAGCCAATCAGAAAATTCCTACCTTAATTCCGATTGGCTGATAGAATCCTATCAGCCAATCGGAATTCGAGGGACGCCATCTTGGATGACGTCCCTTAAAGGAACAGTCATTCGTCGTTCAGTCGTCGGTCCGGATGGATGTTCCGCGCTGGATGTCTTCAGGATCCTGCCGCTTCGCTCCGGATGGAAGAAGATCGAAGATGCCGCTTGGAGAAGATGTTTGCCGGTCCGGATGTCCTCTTCTTGCCGGATAGGAGGAAGACTTTGGAGCCTCTTCTGGACCGGATTATGGATCGCCAACCCCCGCTTGGGTTGGATGAAGATGTTGGAGCCAGGACGGATCGGTGAACCTGGTATGGTGAAGACAAGGTAGGAAGATCTTCAGGGGCTTAGTGTTAGGTTTCTTTAAGGGGGTTTGGGTTAGATTAGGGGTATGTGGGTGGTGGGTTGTAATGTTGGGGGGGGGGGTAGTGTATGTTTTTTTTTACAGGCAAAAGAGCTGAAATTCTTGGGGCATGCCCCGCAAAGGGCCCTGTTCAGGGCTGGTAAGGTAAAAGAGCTTGTAACTTTTTTAATTTAGAATAGGGTAGGGAATTTTTTATTTTGGGGGGCTTTGTTATTTTATTAGGGGGCTTAGAGTAGGTGTAATTAGTTTAAAATTGTTGTAATATTTTTCTTATGTTTGTAAATATTTTTTTATTTTCTGTAACTTAGTTCTTTTTTATTTTTTGTACTTTAGATAGTTTATTTAATTGTATTTATTTGTAGGAATTGTGTTTAATTAATTTATTGATAGTGTAGTGTTAGGTTAATTGTAGGTAATTGTAGGTAGTTTATTTAATTATTTTATTGATAGGGTAGTGTTAGTTTTAATTATAACTTAGGTTAGGATTTATTTTACAGGTAAATTTGTTATTATTTTAACTAGGTAACTATTGAATAGTTCTTAACTATTTAATAGCTATTGTACCTGGTTAAAATAATTACAAAGTTGCCTGTAAAATAAATATTAATCCTAAAATAGCTATAATATAATTATAATTTATATTGTAGCTATATTAGGATTTATTTTACAGGTAAGTATTTAGCTTTAAATAGGAATAATTTATTTAATAAGAGTTAATTTATTTCGTTAGATTTAAATTATATTTAACTTAGGGGGGTGTTAGTGTTAGGGTTAGACTTAGCTTTAGGGGTTAATCCATTTATTAGAATAGCGGTGAGCTCCGGTCGGCAGATTAGGGGTTAATAATTGAAGTTAGGTGTCGGCGATGTTAGGGAGGGCAGATTAGGGGTTAATACTATTTATGATAGGGTTAGTGAGGCGGGTTAGGGGTTAATAACTTTATTATAGTAGCGCTCAGGTCCGCTCGGCAGATTAGGGGTTAATAAGTGTAGGCAGGTGTCGGCGACGTTGAGGGGGGCAGATTAGGGGTTAATAAATATAATATAGGGGTCGGCGATGTTAGGGGCAGCAGATTAGGGGTACATAGGGATAACGTAGGTGGCGGCGATTTGCGGTCGGAAGATTAGGGGTTAATTATTTTAAGTAGCTTGCGGCGACGTTGTGGGGGGCAAGTTAGGGGTTAAGAAATATAATATAGGGGTCGGCGGGGTTAGGGGCAGCAGATTAGGGGTACATAAGTATAACGTAGGTGGCGGTCGGCAGATTAGGGGTTAAAAATGTAAATAGAGTGGCGGCGATGTGGGGGGACCTCGGTTTAGGGGTACATAGGTAGTTTATGGGTGTTAGTGTACTTTAGGGTACAGTAGTTAAGAGCTTTCTAAACCGGCGTTAGCCAGAAAGCTCTTAACTCCTGCTATTTTCAGGCGGCTGGAATTTTGTCGTTAGAGCTCTAACGCTCACTTCAGAAACGACTCTAAATACCAGCGTTAGAAAGATCCCATTGAAAAGATAGGTATGGAAAAGTCGCGGCTGAAAAGTGAGCGTTAGACCCTTTAATCACTGACTCCAAATACCAGGAGCCTCTAACGCTGGTTTTGACGGCTACCGCCGAACTCCAAATCTAGGCCTATGTTAGCTTTGGAGCTTCTTTTGGTTGCCATTTTAAACACTGCTGCTTCTATAGTCCTCCTGTCCTATAGTGAATTATCTGGTGTTGTTGGCGCTGCTTTGCTTCAGATCAAGTAGTTTACTACAGTCACTGTCCCTTTACTGTGAGGATAAGTCTCTTAGCAAAGTTTCTTACTCCTGTATAATGGTGTTGGATGTTAAAAGTCTGTTGCTTAGCTTTATCACTTTACTATTTGTGCTCTCATCTGCTTGCCTTGAACCTGACAGGGGGTCTTATATTGTGACAGAAAGGATTGTTTAAACTGCTTTCTCCCTCTGTCTAGCTCTCTGGATTCAAGCTCTGTTATCTGATAGAGGTTAATTCTTTTACCATCTGCCGGAGTAGGAATTTTACTTCAGGGCCTCTGCTTATAGCTGTATTTTAGCGCCCCTCATCACTACCATGTGACCCCGTTATATAGTGTTTCCTTTTTTCTCCGCTTTCATGTCCCCTTAAGCGACCTGACCTCACTTACATTTATCCGGTCTTACCCTCTGTTTGCTCCTCTCTGTTTGAGGCCTCTCTTCTCTGACAAGCGAGTAGTCCGCAGTCTGAGCCGCGCCACGTGGTCGTCCGGCATTTACTTGCGCTGCTCTCTCCTTGCCTTTCCGTCTGTACCACTCCTGTAGCGGGCACTTCTCCTCCCGGCTTCCTTTAATTTCAGCTCAGTTTGTTCCCCATATAGTCCGGTGATCTGTTTACAGGTTGAGGGTCCTATTTGCTAATTACAATAGCTCATTGCAGTCTTGTTGTTCTCTGTACTGCCTGGAGCTTCGCTTCTAAGCAGCCATTTCTTGGCTTCCCTCTACGTTTTGTTGTTAAAGGGACAGTCAACACCAGAATTTGTGTTGTTTAAAAAGAAAGATAATCCCTTTATTACCTATTCCCCTGTTTTGCATAACCAACACAGTTATAATAATACACATTTTACCTCTATGATTACCTTGTATCTAAGCTTCTGCTGACTGCCCCCTTTTTTCAGCTCTTTTGACAGACTTGTATTTTAGCCAATCCTTGCTCACTCCTTGGTCACTTCACGTGCATGAGCTCAATGTTATCTATATGAAACACATGAACTAATGCCCTCTAGTGGTCAAAATGCATTCAGATTAGAGGCAGTCTTCAAGGTCTAAGAAATTAGCATATGAACCTCCTAGTTTTAGCCTTCAGCTAAGAATACCAAGAGAACAAAGCAAAATTGGTGATAAAAGTAAATTGGGAAGTTGTTTAAAATGACATGCCCTATTTAAATCATGAAAGTTTTTTGGGGGATTTGACTGTCCCTTTAAGTACTACTTAGTAAATGCGAAGATCTTCTTAAATGTTAATGAAAAGGGTAACTTTTTGCTTGCTTTTCCATTTTAGGAGAACTTTGACTTCACCAGGCTCCTCTGCTTTCATGTGGAAAGCTCCAAGTCGCAGCTCCAGTATGAGTAGCTTAGTGAGCAACTACTTGCAGGTAAATGTCCCATCGTTACAATTATTGACAAAGAAATGAAAACAGTTAAATAGTTTTGTTCTTTTTCATTTTGTTACACATGTAGCAATCTATTTTTAAAGTGACTTGCAAATGAGTTAAGTTTAACTTACAGTCATTTGTTTAATCAGAGTGTTATAAAACATAGAGATGGTTGTGGGGCTTTTTGTGGGGTTCACCATCATCATGCAAATACTCTTGTTTTCATAAGAGTGCCTGTAAAATGTAAATAATTGTCAAAATTACTGAGCACAATATATCAATCAATAATCGGTGAGTACCGTCACCATTTTTTGAGTACTGGCAATTACGGTACCGTAATTTATTTTTTTATCAAAAAAAGCACTGGATAGACTTATTTAAAGGAACACTGTATTATAATATTTTTTTTTTCCAATTAGTGTGTTCCAAATGACTTGTTATACCTACAGCAGAGTATTAAATGTATTGGAAATTGTTTCTTCATGTTTATGTATGTATTTAAAATAGCTGTTTTTGTTCATTGAAACTATCACCTGCTGTTCTCTAAGACATGTCCATAACAAAGGCCTGAGCCTGCAAGTAAAGCAGACCCATTAAAGGGTCAGTCAATTAAAAAAAAATATTGTTTAAAAAGATAGATAATCTCTTTATTACCCATTCCCCAGTTATGCACAGAAAACATGGGTATATTAATACACTTTTCAGTTTTGTGATTACCTTGTATCTAAGCCTCCTTCTGACAGCCACCTAATCACATGACTTTTTATTTATTATCTATTGACTTGCATTTAAGCCAATAAGTGCTGTGTTGTGCACAACCCACGGGCATGAGCACAATGTTATCTATAAAGCTCACATGAACTAGCACCCCCCTTTTGTGGAAAGCTAATAGAAAAGCATGTTATAAGAGGCTGTCTGTAGTGTCTTAGAAACAGGCAGAAATTTAGCAGTTTTTAAGATTATAAAGTATATTAATATAACAATGTTGGTTGTGCAAAGCTGGGGAATGGTAGTAAAGATGTTGTCTATCTTTTTAAACACTAACAATTTTTGTGTTGATTGTCCCTTTAATGTTATTTATGTTAGGTATTTATGTTAGGAATCAATCTATCTCTTCCTCATACCTCCCAGTGGGAGTTTAATCAGTGTTATTGTCTTCTGTTTACATAGCTCTTCTACAGAAAAAATGTTTGTTAAAGGGACAGTATACACTCATTTTCATATAACTGCATGTAATAGACACTAATATAAAGAATAAGATGCACAGATACTGATATAAAAATCCAGTATAAAATGGTTTAAAAACTTACTTAGAAGCACTCAGTTTAGCTCTGTTGAAAAGGTAGCTGGAAAGCCCACTGCAAGTGGGAAATAAGACACTTCCCCCTCCCCCTTCTTTTGCACATGAAAGACCATTTACACAAACAGCAGCAAGCTGGAGAAGGTAGCTGACGGTATTCACATAAAACTTTGGGGCTTGGTTAGGAGTCTGAAATCAGAGCAATGTTATTTAAAAATAAGCAAAACTATACATTTAAAAAAAAAAATCTTTATGGGCTATATAAATAGATCATCTACAAAACATTTATGCAAAGAAAAAAATGAGTGTATAATGTCCCTTTAATCATATTTTCAGTATAGGTGGGTTACAACAGACAAAAGGAATTTCAAATAACCAATACAGGTAAAAGAGGCTGTTTGCAAATAATTAAAAACACTTGAGCAGGCAAAATGGACAATTGGAAACAGATTAAAAAAGCATAGGCCATTTTAGAGTACACTGTCCCTTTTAAGTTGTCAAAAAAGAAGCGTATTGCAGTAAGTAGTCATAGCCTTTTTATTGTAGTAACTATACATTTGGCAAAGAAAATATTTCAAGAGTTTCCTCTGTTTCTCAGGTCTGAAGCAATACTGATCACTGTGGTAGAATATAAAGATTATATCTTGAAACAGAGAATGGTAAAATGACAGCCACAGCAGTCTGAGTACCGGGAAATGAGGGGGTGTCATAAAATCATGAGAGATCTTAGGTGACAAGTACAAGGAGCCAGCACAAGAAAACAGGCAGGGGAGAGACATACGTATACTTAACGCTTATGCTGACATTTATTTATATATATATATCTGCATGATAGCAATCTACATAATGGGGTCGATTTATCAAGCGATAGTGGACAGGTATGCGTTCTTGTGCAATGCCGCCCCCTGTCTGCGCACAGCCACTCACACACGGGCAGGAGCTGTCAATCTCCCCGGTCGGATGAGACCGGGGAGATTGAAAATCGCCATTTAAGAGGTGGAGAAGAGGTTTAGGAAGCAACGGTCTAATGACCGCTGGTTCATAAATACGGACTGCAGGTTCTCTTGTGAGAACCTGCAGTCGTAGGGGTGGCGAATGGCTGGCGAAGCCTTTGATAAATCGACCCCATTCTTTTATATATAGAATGGAAGGCAATATAAAAGGTCTATACAGATTGCTACATGTGTACATCTGCTTGAAATGAGGAACACACACATAAAGAAAATGAGAAAACATGGCATAAGAATGGACACAACCTTACAAATAACTGTGTACAGAAAATGCAATTAACTAGGCGACGGCATATTACATCAAAATAAAAATATAATTTGTAATGCCAATTACCTAGCCAACATTCAGTCCAGTATCTAAAGTGTTAAACACCAAGGGCTAGATTACAAGTGGAGCTTTTAATTATCGTGCACCAATAAATGGGTAAATTCGCCAGTTTGCAGGAGCGAGATAATTAACCAGCAAGCTAATTAAGCAAAATACAGTCTAGCGCATTTTATTAAAAAATAAAGATAGCAGCATCTTTATTTCTTAATAAAATGGTTGCGTTTGCTTTGCTGTGAACTTGTAATACGAGCGCACATTAATGCGCTCTGGCATTACACAGTGGAGCGCAAATATTGCTTTCATGAATATTTAGCACTCCACTTGTAATCTGGCCAGCATGTTCTGCAAGTTAGCTCTGAGAGTCTTGATTTTAAGGTTTTGAATGAAACAGGGTGGATTTGATTCAAAAGGACAATAAAGTAAAAAAAATAACTTTCATGATTCACATAGAAAATGCAACTTTTTTTTTTTTTTTTTTTTAACATAATTTTTATTGGATTTTACAAATTATACAGCAGATGTACCAGAGAAACTCAAACACGTAGATCATTATACAATATACAGTGTACATGGTTTTTCAATTCCGTCTTCCCCATCCGATAATTACACAGTTAGCATTAGACTCATGCCATTGCATTGATGGAAAAAAAAAAAAAAAAAAAAAAATAAAAGGGGGGAGGGGGGGAGGGGACACCTGAATGATTAATTCCTCTCTCTGCCCTCCTCACCAGCTGCCCATCATCACTAAGTCGGTATTCCTAAAGGGGAATATTAAATGCTCCACTTCAGGGGGTGAAAAAATCTTAATGAACTTTGCCCATTTATCAAAAAGACTTCTTATTTCCTTTTCTGGGTAGAGTGCTGTGGTTTTCTGTTCAATTAAATATTGCTTCCTTAGATAATTTTTAACTTCGGGAATTGAGGGTATTATCGTTTTTTCCCAATTTTTAAATAATAAATTTCTGGCCTCAAGAATGGTTGCGTTCACTAATTTAAAGTCTAGACGGTAATTTGTCTTGTCGACCAGAAAGATGATATGGAGCTTTGTTATTTTACAGGGGGTAACTTTCACTGTTTTATTTAACCAATATTCTATTTTGTGCCAAAATTGTGAAATTCTAGGGCAGTCCCATATCATGTGATCCAAATCCGCAGCTAGGAGGCTGCACTTAGGGCATTTATTAAAGTTCAAGTTATACCATCTGTAACCTCTTTCTGGGGTATAATATATTTGATAGATAAGTTTTAGATGTGATTCTCTCCAGGTCTCAGCGAGGGTTGTTTCCATTGCTATTTGGATTGATCTAGCTATTTGTGAACCACTAATTATATTAACCTGATTTCCCCATTTCTGCGCTAACCTCGTTAGATTTTCATCTCCTTTATAGGAGACAAGACAGTTATACCATGGAGTTATTGAGAATAAGCCAGCCTTATTTAAGGATATCCAATTATCCAACATGTCCCACTTCCATTTCTATCTATGTTTATTCATTAATTGCCAGACATAATGTCTGGTTTGTAGGTACATAAAGAATTCCTGATTCTTAAAGTCGAATTCTGATTTTAGTTCTTCGAAGGATTTAATATTTCCTGAGTCTTGTTTGAGAAACTGCGAGATTTTTATAAGTCCTTGGTTATGCCATCGTTGTAGTATCTGGTCTTGTGTTCCCTCCTGGAATTCTGGGTTACCTAGGAAAGTTTGATATGTTGGTGTTTGGGTATTTACCTGAATATGAGCACCAATTTTTCCCCAGGCTACTAAGATCGTGTATATAGTCTTTAGACCTTTTATCCGCTTGGGTATTTGATGAAGAGGAATATGTAAAAGTGAAACTGGTGATAGCGGGTTAATCAGACTCTGATCTAATTCATAGTCAGAAAAATGATTTGATCCAGCTATTCAATCTGTCGCTATTCGACCCAAAAAAGCTAAATTGTATAAATAGAGATCAGGGAGGGCCATTCCACCTTTTGATTTCGGAAGCGATAATCTCTTCAGGGAGATTCTAGGTTTCTTAGCTTGCCATAAAAAGTAGCGAAGAGCTGTATTCAACCTTTTAACATCATACATTTTTAAGATGAAAGGTAAATTTTGAAAAAGATATCCTTTTTTGGGGAGTAAGATCATTTTGAACAGGGCAATTCGACCTGCAATTGAGAGAGGGAGGTTTTGCCAACTCCTCATTTGTTGTATAATTTGCTGTATGATGGGAGTAAAATTTAATGTATACCAATCCAAAGGATCTGCTGAGATGTGAACTCCAAGGTATCGGAATGATTTGGTAACTATTTTGAATGGATTATCGGTGAGAGAGTTATTTTTTATCCTTAGCCACAGCAACTCTGATTTGGTTCTGTTCATTTTATAACCCGAGAATAGGCCAAAGGTCTCAATTATATTTACCAGCTTGGGAATATTTTGAGTGGTGTTCGCTAAATACACTAGCAGATCATCCGCATATAAAGCTACTAAAGCCTTTTTCTTGCCAATTAAAATCCCCTCAATGTTTTGCCTTATTTTGATAGCAAGGGGCTCTATTGCTAAGTCAAACAATAGAGGGGATAGGGGGCAGCCTTGTCTTGTACCTTTTCCTAGTTTAATCTTACCGGATACTTGGCCCTGTATGATCAGATTCGTAGATGCTTGTGTACAGATATTTTTAACTACGTTGAGAAAATTATTTGACAAGCCAAATTTAGTTAATGTATCGAATAGATAGAGATGATCAACACTATTGAAGGCTTTTTCAGCGTCTATTGTGATTACTGCTGCATCAGGATATGTGGTATGAAAGTTATCCTCGGAGGATTTAAAATGCTCGACTATCGTGAGAAGTTGTCTAATCTTGGCTGCTGAACTGCGATTGTTCAAAAACCCAGCTTGGTCTGTATGGATGATCTCAGGTAGACCTTTTTGCAGCCTCCTGGCTAAAATGGATGTAAATATTTTGTAATCGGAATTAAGTAACGCGATTGGTCTGTAAGATTCTCTTTTTTGTGGATTCTTCCCAGGTTTTAATATGAAGATAGTATGTGATTCTAGGAAGTTAGGTGGAATATGGGCATTATCTTGAAAGAAGAAATTAAACAGGGTTGTGAGATAAGGCGCTATTTCCTCGCTTAGACTTTTGTAAAACTCATTGGGGATTGCATCTGGTCCTGGTGATTTTTCCAGTTTTAACCCAGATATTGATTGCAATACTTCTAATTCAGAGATTGGTGCATTTAAACCACTTATAAAGTCCGTCTTGCCTTTTTTAATGGGTAGATCAACCCAGAAGCCTTCTTGGACAGCTTTATCCGATACCGACGGGGCATATATATCTTTATAATATTGAAAAAATGAATCTAAGATTTCCTCTGTTGAGGTTATCAGATTATTTCCGACCTGTAGGCTTTCAATCAAGTTTGATTGTCTAGAATTCTTTACTAGACTTGAGAGCATTTTACCAGCTTTATTTCCATATTTATACAGCTTAGATTGATATTTTAATTCAGATTGTATTGTTTGTGTAGTGAGAAAGGTATCGCGTTCCTTTTTTGCTCTGATATATTTGTTCCAGTTACCTTTGCTGGAGATGCTCAAATAAGTATTGTATGCGTTAATGACTGAGGCCGCAAGTTGACTTTCTTTTTGTTTAGATTCTCGAGTTGATTTAGCTGTGTATGCTATGATTTCTCCCCTTAAGACCGCTTTTGCTGTCTCCCATAGGATCGCAGGGTTAGATACTGAACCTTCGTTTAATCTGAAAAATTCCTGTAATCTAGATTTTAACCAATCTCTAAATTTTACATTGTTACTTAAATATTTGGGGTAAAAAAAACATGGGGCTGAGTGTTTCCTATGGGTTGGAATATCCAACGCTATTGGAGCGTGGTCCGATATGCAAATTTCTGCAATAGTGGCTTTTGAGCCTGCTTGGACACACTGATCATTTATTAATATGAGATCTATTCTGGAGAGGCTTTTAGTGGCCCTTGAATGACAGGTAAATGCCTTAGTATAAGGATTCTGTGTCCTCCAGATATCTCTTACTGCTAGCGTAAGATATAGATTTTTGAATAATTTCATTTCAAGGTTGTCTTTTTTTGTTTTTCTAAGTTTTCCTTTATATCTGTATCTATCCGAAGAAAAACATGGGGCCATATTGAAGTCGCCTGCTAAGATTAATTGACCCTCGTTTACCTGAAGAATTTGAGCTTGGAGCGTGTCCCAGAAATGATAATCAATAATGTTCGGAGCATAGAGATTACAGATGGTATATATCGAACCCTGAGATTTTATTTTTATGATCACATATCTACTATGCGGGTCGATTATGGTGAGCAATTTTTCATATATTAACCTCTTTCCCAGGAGAATCGCAACTCCTTTTTTTCTATCAGGTGATGGTGCAGCTATTACCTCAGCAATCCAGGAGTTCTTTAATTTTGTGGATTCCTCTGTGTTTAAGTGCGTCTCCTGTAGGAGTGCTATAGTAGTGTTTAATTTCTGTAAGTGGAATAAAATAGTTTTTCGTTTGATCGGGGCAGTTATGCCCCCTATATTCCATGATGTGATTCTAATCATGTACTTCCTATACTAATATGGGGAAATAACCTTAACATTTGGGAGAGGGATAAGTTGTTCTAGGTGTAAATGAGGTTTGAGGAGGGGGGAGAGAGGAAAGAAAAAAAAAAAAAATTAAAAAAAAAAAAAAGGGGGGGGAAAGAAAGAGAGGGGAAAAACAAAAAAGAAGATTTAAATTGTAAGTCTTTATATAGGGAGTAAGATAACATTTTTAATTCTAAAATAAATAGATCAATCTTCCTATCACTACTGTTTAAATCCAAGTTCTTCTAGTTTTTTTACTGCTTCCTCAACCCAGTCAAAAAAAATATATTTGTTCATTATAGGTTAACTTAAGTCTCGCAGGGTAAACAACGGTTGCTTGCCAACCTTCTTTGATAAGTTTCCCACATAGCGGGGTAAGTTCTCTCCTCTTCCTGGAGGTCTCTATTGAGAAGTCCTGGAAAAGGAGAATCCTGTTGCCTTCATACATAATTGGTTGATTTTGTCGAAAATGCTGTAAATACAATACTTTATCTTGAAAATTTAAGAACCTTGAAATAATTGGTCTAGGCCTATTTGAATTGGGTGCATTGTCTGGGGGTCTCCCGATACGATGCACTCTCTCTATGGTGAAAGGTAATTGCTTTGGGGGAATTTTTAGTAATGAGGGTAATGTTTCGGTCATAAATTTCATTAGATCTTCTTGTTTACCGGGATCAGGGACACCAATAATCCTCAGATTATTTCTCCTAGATCTATTCTCTAGGTCGTCTAATTTTGTTTGGAGTTTTTTAATCTCATCTTGGTTGTTTTCTATCAGGGGTATATAATTGTTTGTCGTGTCTTCAATATCAGAGACACGTTGCTCAACTTCCTGTAGCCTGGTAGAAAATTGTCTGATTTCTGCTGTGAGAGATGCTAGATCTTGTTTGATCTCACTCCTTAAAAACTCAAATTTTGGTGAGATAGCTTCTAGTATATTAGCTACCAGTTCTTGGTTATCTTGCGATGCTATATTTTTCTGAGATTTTTGTGGTGTAACTTCATTGGTGTTCTCAGTCAGAGTTTCTGATTGATTCTTGTTTCTACGATCTCTATTCTTAGTCGTCATGCCCGGATTGTGTTTGGGGGTGATAAATTTATCCATTAAGTGAAGGAAAAAGTGAAGAGGGGAAAAAAAACAGTGCCTAGGTGCACAAATTGTGTACCCATATATTGGGGTGACTGGGGTGAGAAGATTGAGTGTGGAGGGAAAGTGAAGTGAGGATATTATATGAGGTAAACTCTAAGTGCGAGTGAAAGTGCTAAAAAAAAAAAAAAAAAAAAAAGGAAAAGGTGATTGATTTAGTGAATAAGACCAGGAAATGGCGATTAGAATATGTAGTTCTGAGAACCAACGTTTAAACAATATGCACCCCTCTTAAACCTCAATGTGTCTCAGATATTTGATAGGTAGACCCAGTAACTATAGATCTACCCTGTTGTCTCTATTTATATTTAAAGGGATCCCTTGAAAGAGATTCTTTGCTCACAGTTATGGGATTAGATGGTGAATTGATATACAAGTCACTATATGTACTTATTTAAATGGGATCCCCTATAAGAAGGCCTATATTTTCTTAATTTCTATTAAACCAAGTTTTTGATATCACCCCCAACTCCCATCACAGTTTTTAAGCCATCATTCCTATTGGGTTGCCCTCTGGTCTGAACGCAATGTAGTGCTTAATTTAGGACCTCTGCTAGCCCTTTAAGAGATTAGTTAACTGTTCTCAAGGGAGATGGATTTCACAGTAAATGAGGGAAAACAGGAGAGATATGTAGCACTTATAATAAAACACAAATGATATATATGCCCCAAGTGTTTAAACAAACAAGGGGAACATGGTGTATGTCCTTATAAATGAAGAAGAATAAGTCCCGTTTGCCTGGGGGGAGAGAATCAAGTTAGATCTTATGAGCTTGTGTGTTTTCTTAAGTATACAAATTGTTTCACACCAGCTGTTCACAGGACTATTTCTTCTTGGGCTTGCCTTCCCTTCTTTCTCAGATATTTGATAGATAGACCCAGTAACTATAGATCTACCCTGTTGTCTCTATTTATAATTAAAGAGATCCCTTGAAAGAGATTCTTTGCTCAGAGTTATGGGATTGGATAGTAAATTGATATACAAGTCACTATATGCATTTATTTAAATGGACTCCCCTTTAAGAAGGCCTATAATTTCTTAATTTCTATTAAACCAAGTTTTTGATATCACCCCCAGCTCCCATCACAGTTTTTAAGCCATCATTCCTATTGGGTTGCCCTCTAGTCTGAACACAGTGTAGTGCTTAATTTGGGGCCTCTGCTAGCCCTTTAAGAGATTAGTTAGCTGTTCTCAAAGGAGATGGATTACACAGTAAATGAGGGAAAACAAGAGAGATATGTAACACTTATAATAAAACACAAATGATATATATGCCCCAAGTGTTTAAATAAACAGGGGGAACATGGTGTATGTCCTTATAAATGAAGAAGGATAAGTCCCGTTTGCCTGGGGGGAGAGAATCAGGTTAGGTCTTATGAGCTTGTGTGTTTTCTTAAGTATACAGATTGTTTCACACCAGCTGTTCACAAGGCTACTTCTTCTTGGGCTTGCCTTCCCTTCTTTCTCTTGTTCCCTCTTCACTCTGTCTTGACCCACTGAGGTCTTCTCTCTCCTTCCCCCTCCCCCCTCAGCTCCTTCCCTGTCACCTTTTTCTCCACAGGTTTGTTTTAATGGCAGACCCCCTTACAGGTTGGGGGGTAGTTTGGCAAATGAGTCACAGGTAGCTTGATCGTAGGTAAGGTTTTTTATCTGACCCCAGGATTATTATTTCTTAATCTAAAAATGCCTTTTGAGGTTTATAATCTTCCCCCTTCAAACTGGTTAGAGCCGATGGCTCACACTCACCCCCTCGATATGCAGGCTTCCAGGCTTGAATCGTTCCAGTCAGGGATCAATGAGAAGGCCAGCGGGAAGTTTCAAATCCGGACCTTTTCCAGGGTTTCCTATAGTCTCACACTTAGTCTTCGGAGCCTTCACTCTAACCTCACTGCTGTAGGGAAGGAATTTCCAATTGCCCTCCTCTCCTGGCGTCACTGACCTCCACAGCAGTATCTCCTCGTAGCTCTGGTGAGAGAGCGAAACAGTTGGGGCGGAAGGCAAATCAATAAGAGCAAACTCCGGCAAGAGACTATATCGAATGATTCCCCGCTCGCAACATCGGTGGGCAGGGAGAGCAGAGACCGAGCTCCAGGCACCAACCAGGCAAGGGTTGCCAGCAGTAGTGGCAGTCCCAATTATCTATGGGATACGCTGCAAGCACATAGGCTCCCCCTCGTATCCGCGCTGGAAACAGTTCAGTCTAGCGGGGGGTGTAGTCCAGATCAGTAACTCCTCATGTGTTGACAGGGTAGCTAGCTCCCCGCTCGCAGCACCGGTGGGCGGGGAGCATAAACCCAGGGTACGGGATACAAGCAAGCACCGCCTGGCCAATCTGTCCGCAAGCGTGCAGCGGTATTCAAGTCTATGAGGGGGGTGAGTGACACAGCTAGCAGTAGTCTGTAGACAACAAGTAGAGAAGGGGTGTTTGAGGCATAAAAGTTCACAGGATCGGGTCTAGTAGTGGATCTTTCTAAAGATTTTTCGTGCCTGAAAGGGAACCTGGGGGATCCACCTTTTATCCCAGGCTCCGGGCATAAAGTTCTACTTAGCGCTGTATTGTATTTGCGCTATGGGAAGAGTCACCAGTTTTTAGAACATCAGGGGTGTCTGCAGCTGATTCCTCCCTGCTAATGAGTAGGGGTTCCTGGCGCGAATACCCGCCACTTAGGGTAGCTGCAGGAGTGCAAAAGTCTGCTGCTTGTGCACCGGCTTGTGCACAGGCTCCTCCTCTTCCTCCTAGCAGAAAATGCAACTTTAAACAACTTTCCATTTTACTTATATTATCCAATGTGCTTTATTCTCTTGGTATCATTTGTTGAAGACTAAACCTAGGTAGGCTTATAGGAGCTTAGGAGCATGCAAGTGTCTATAGCAGTCTATGGCAGCAGTATTTGTAGCTATATATAACATTGCTATAAACACTGCTGCAAGATGTCTTAAGATACATGCACGCTCCTGAGCTCACTAATGATTACTCTTTAACAAAAAGATACCAAGAGAACTAAGCAAAATTGATAATAGAAGTAATTTGGAAAGTTATTTAAAATGTTTTGCTCTATCCAATCCATTTAAGTTAATTTTTACTTTACTGTTCCTTTAAATCATGAGTTAAATCACAATTTAAATAGACTTGGAAAAAGGAAAAGAAAAAAAACGGAACCATGTAGCCAGTGCAGATCAGGATTTATTTATACAAGTAGGAGACAAAAGGTGCAGCTCCTTCTAACTGACGCGTTTCGCGCATGTGTACATGCGTTTCCTCAGAGATTTAAATAACTAGGTCAGTAACACTCAATTTTTCTACATAAAGGTTTCATTTTAGAATAATAGCCTTCCAGATTATTTTTCCAGTTCTATCAAGAAATTTACTAATTTAGTTAATGCTTGGCTCACTCTTAGGTCCTTGTGCAGATCTATTTAACTCCAAACTATCTTCTATTCATTGAAACTTAATAAGAGTTGTTCTGTGTACATAGATTTGCAGGAGTGCAGTGGCGTTACAGGGACAGTAAATCAAAACGTAAACTTTAATGATACAGATAGAAAATGCAATTTTAAACAACTGCTCTTATATAATTTGCTTCATTCTCTTGGTATCCATTGTTGAAAAGCATACATAGGTAGGCTCAGGAGCAATGCACTACTGTGAGGTAGCTGCTTGTTATTGGCTCACCCAATGTGTTCACCGAGCTCCCAGTAGAGCATTGCTCTCCTTCAACAAAGGATATCAAGAGAATGAAGCACATTTCATAAAAGAAGTTAATCTGAAATCTGAAAAATGTATGCTCTATTGAATTATATATTGAATCATGAAATAAAAAAATACATTTTTTATCTCTTTAAAGGGCCAGTATACACCAATTTTCATATAACTGCATGTAATAGACACTACTCTAAAGAATAATATGCACAGATACTGATATAAAAATCCAGTATAAAACCATTTAAAAACTTACATAGAAGCTCTCAGTTAAGCTCTGTTAAAAAGGTAGCTGGAACACCCTCTGCAAGTGGGAAATAGCAGACAACCCCCCCTCCCCCTTCCTTTGCATATTAAAAGACCCTTTACACAAAGAGGAGTAAGCTGGAGTAGGCATACATCAGTATTCTCCTAAAACTTTGGGGCTTGTTTAGTAGTCTGAAAATCAGAGCAATGTTATTTAAAAATAAGCAAAACTATAAAAAAATAAACCTCTTAAGGACCAGATCGTTTTTCAATTTCTTACTCTTAAGGACCAGGGCTATTTTTACATTTCTGCAGTGTTTGTGTTTAGCTGTAATGTTCCTCTTACTCATTTACTGTACCCACACATATTATATACCATTTTTCTTGCCATTAAATGGACTTTCTAAAGATACCATTATTGTCATCATATCTTATAATTTACTATAATTTTTTTTTATAAAATATGACGAACAAATGGAAAAAACACACTTTTTCTAACTTTGACCCTCAACATCTGTTACACATCTACAACCACAAAAAAACACCCAAGCTAAATAGTTTCTAAATTTTGTCCTGAGTTTAGAAATACCCAATGTTTACATGTTCTTTGCTTTTTTTTTGTGCAAGTTATAGGGCAATAAGTACAAGTAGCACCATTTATTTTTCAAAATTATCGATAGTTACATTGAAACACTGATATCTGTCAGGAATCCCTGAATATCCCTAGACATGTACATATTGTTTTTTTAGTGGACAAACCCAAAGCATTGATCTAGACCCATTTTGGTATATTTTATGCCACCATTTCACCGCCAAATGCGATCAAATATAAAAACGTTCACTTTTTCACTAACTCTTTCACAAACTTTAGGTTTCTCACAAACAGCTTGTGCTATTATGGCACAAATGGTTGTTAATGCTTCTCTTGTATCCCCTTTGTTCAGAAATAGCAGACATTTATGGCTTTGGCATTACTTTTTGGTAATTAGAAGGCCGCTAAATGCCGCTGCGAACCACACTTGTATTATGCCCAGCAGTGAAGGGGTTAATTAGGTAGCTTGTAGGGTTTATTTCTCCAACATAGGTGTGTCCGGTCCACGGCGTCATCCTTACTTGTGGGATATTCTCTTCCCCAACAGGAAATGGCAAAGAGCCCAGCAAAGCTGGTCACATGATCCCTCCTAGGCTCCGCCTACCCCAGTCATTCTCTTTGCCGTTGTACAGGCAACATCTCCACGGAGATGGCTTAGAGTTTTTTAGTGTTTAACTGTAGTTTTTTTTATTCAATCAAGAGTTTGTTATTTTAAAATAGTGCTGGTATGTACTATTTACTCTGAAACAGAAAAGAGATGAAGATTTCTGTTTGTAAGAGGAAAATGATTTTAGCAACCGTTACTAAAATCCATGGCTGTTCCACACAGGACTGTTGAGAGGAATTAACTTCAGTTGGGGGAACAGTGAGCAGTCTTTTGCTGCTTGAGGTATGACACATTCTAACAAGACGATGTAATGCTGGAAGCTGTCATTTTCCCTATGGGATCCGGTAAGCCATTTTTATTCAGACAGCAAATAAGGGCTTCACAAGGGCTTATTAAGACTGTAGACATTTTCTGGGCTAAATCGATTCATATATACACATATTTAGCCTTGAGGAATCATTTAATCTGGGTATTTTTGTAAAATAATATCGGCAGGCACTGTTTTAGACACCTTATTCTCTAGGGGCTTTCCCTAATCATAGGCAGAGCCTCATTTTCGCGCCGGTATTGCGCACTTGTTTTTGAGAAGCATGACATGCAGTCGCATGTGTGAGGAGCTCTGATACATAGAAAAGACTTTCTGAAGGCGTCATTTGGTATCGTATTCCCCTTTGGGCTTGGTTGGGTCTCAGCAAAGCAGATACCAGGGACTGTAAAGGGGTTAAAGATAAAAACGGCTCCGGTTCCGTTATTTTAAGGGTTAAAGCTTCCAAATTTGGTGTGCAATACTTTTAAGGCTTTAAGACACTGTGGTGAAATTTTGGTGAATTTTGAACAATTCCTTCATACTTTTTCGCAATTGCAGTAATAAAGTGTGTTCAGTTTAAAATTTAAAGTGACAGTAACGGTTTTATTTTAAAACGTTTTTTGTACTTTGTTATCTAGTTTATGCCTGTTTAACATGTCTGAACTACCAGATAGACTGTGTTCTGAATGTGGGGAAGCCAAGGTTCCTTCTCATTTAAATAGATGTGATTTATGTGACACTGAAAATGATGCCCAAGATGATTCCTCAAGTGAGGGGAGTAAGCATGGTACTGCATCATTCCCTCCTTCGTCTACACCAGTCTTGCCCACTCAGGAGGCCCCTAGTACATCTAGCGCGCCAATACTCCTTACTATGCAACAATTAACGGCTGTAATGGATAATTCTATCAAAAACATTTTAGCCAAAATGCCCACTTATCAGCGCAAGCGCGACTGCTCTGTTTTAGATACTGAAGAGCATGAGGACGCTGATGATAATGGTTCTGAAATGCCCCTACACCAGTCTGAGGGGGCCAGGGAGGTTTTGTCTGAGGGAGAAATTTCAGATTCAGGGAAAATTTCTCAACAAGCTGAACCCAATGTGATTACATTTAAATTTAAGTTGGAACATCTCCGCGCTCTGCTTAAGGAGGTATTATACACTCTGGATGATTGTGAGAATTTGATCATCCCAGAGAAACTATGTAAAATGGACAAGTTCCTAGAGGTCCCGGGGCTCCCAGAAGCTTTTCCTATACCCAAGCGGGTGGCGGACATTGTAAATAAAGAATGGGAAAGGCCCGGTATACCTTTCGTCCCTCCCCCCATATTTAAAAAATTGTTTCCTATGGTCGACCCCAGAAAGGACTTATGGCAGACAGTCCCCAAGGTCGAGGGAGCGGTTTCTACTTTAAACAAATGCACCACTATACCCATAGAAGATAGTTGTGCTTTCAAAGATCCTATGGATAAAAAATTAGAAGGTTTGCTTAAAAAGATGTTTGTTCAGCAAGGTTACCTTCTACAACCAATTTCATGCATTGTCCCTGTCACTACAGCCGCGTGTTTCTGGTTCGATGAGCTAGTAAAGGCGATCGATAGTGATTCTCCTCCTTATGAGGAGATTATGGACAGAATCCGTGCTCTCAAATTGGCCAATTCTTTCACCCTAGACGCCACTTTGCAATTGGCTAGGTTAGCGGCGAAAAATTCTGGGTTTGCTATTGTGGCGCGCAGAGCGCTTTGGTTGAAATCTTGGTCAGCGGATGCGTCTTCCAAGAACAAACTACTTAACATTCCTTTCAAGGGGAAAACGCTGTTTGGCCCTGACTTGAAAGAGATTATCTCTGATATCACTGGGGGTAAGGGCCACGCCCTTCCTCAGGATAGGTCTTTCAAGGCCAAAAATAAACCTAATTTTCGTCCCTTTCGTAGAAACGGACCAGCCCCAAGTGCTACGTCCTCTAAGCAAGAGGGTAATACTTCTCAAGCCAAGCCAGCCTGGAGACCAATGCAAGGCTGGAACAAGGGAAAGCAGGCCAAGAAACCTGCCACTGCTACCAAGACAGCATGAAATGTTGGCCCCCGATCCGGGACCGGATCTGGTGGGGGGCAGACCCTCTCTCTTTGCTCAGGCTTGGGCAAGAGATGTTCTGGATCCTTGGGCACTAGAAATAGTCTCCCAAGGTTATCTTCTGGAATTCAAGGGGCTTCCCCCAAGGGGGAGGTTCCACAGGTCTCAATTGTCTTCAGACCACATAAAGAGACAGGCATTCTTACATTGTGTAGAAGACCTGTTAAAAATGGGAGTGATTCATCCTGTTCCATTAGGAGAACAAGGGATGGGGTTCTACTCCAATCTGTTCATAGTTCCCAAAAAAGAGGGAACGTTCAGACCAATCTTAGATCTCAAGATCTTAAACAAGTTTCTCAAGGTTCCATCGTTCAAAATGGAAACCATTCGAACAATTCTTCCTTCCATCCAGGAAGGTCAATTCATGACCACGGTGGATTTAAAGGATGCGTATCTACATATTCCTATCCACAAGGAACATCATCGGTTCCTAAGGTTCGCATTCCTGGACAAGCATTACCAGACCAAGGGGCATTGCAGTAGTTCCTTACTTGGACGACATTCTGATTCAAGCGTCGTCCCTTCCTCAAGCAAAGGCTCACACGGACATAGTCCTGGCCTTTCTCAGATCTCACGGATGGAAAGTGAACGTGGAAAAGAGTTCTCTATCTCCGTCGACAAGGGTTCCCTTCTTGGGAACAATAATAGACTCCTTAGAAATGAGGATTTTTCTGACAGAGGCCAGAAAAACAAAACTTCTAAACTCTTGTCAAACACTTCATTCCGTTCCTCTTCCTTCCATAGCGCAGTGCATGGAAGTAATAGGTTTGATGGTAGCGGCAATGGACATAGTTCCTTTTGCGCGCATTCATCTAAGACCATTACAACTGTGCATGCTCAGTCAGTGGAATGGGGACTATACAGACTTGTCTCCGAAGATACAAGTAAATCAGAGGACCGGATACTCACTCCGTTGGTGGCTGTCCCTGGACAACCTGTCACAAGGGATGACCTTCCGCAGACCAGAGTGGGTCATTGTCACGACCGACGCCAGTCTGATGGGCTGGGGCGCGGTCTGGGGACCCCTGAAAGCTCAGGGTCTTTGGTCTCGGGAAGAATCTCTTCTACCGATAAATATTCTGGAACTGAGAGCGATATTCAATGCTCTCAAGGCTTGGCCTCAGCTAGCAAAGGCCAAGTTCATACGGTTTCAATCAGACAACATGACGACTGTTGCGTACATCAACCATCAGGGGGGAACAAGGAGTTCCCTGGCGATGGAAGAAGTGACCAAAATCATTCAATGGGCGGAGACTCACTCCTGCCACCTATCTGCAATCCACATCCCAGGAGTGGAAAATTGGGAAGCGGATTTTCTGAGTCGTCAGACATTACATCCGGGGGAGTGGGAACTCCATCCGGAAATCTTTGCCCAAATAACTCAACTGTGGGGCATTCCAGACATGGATCTGATGGCCTCTCGTCAGAACTTCAAGGTTCCTTGCTACGGGTCCAGATCCAGGGATCCCAAGGCGACTCTAGTAGATGCACTAGTAGCACCTTGGACCTTCAAACTAGCTTATGTATTCCCGCCGTTTCCTCTCATCCCCAGGCTGGTAGCCAGGATCAATCAAGAGAGGGCGTCGGTGATCTTGATAGCTCCTGCGTGGCCACGCAGGACTTGGTATGCAGATCTGGTGAATATGTCATCGGCTCCACCATGGAAGCTACCTTTGAGACGAGACCTTCTTGTTCAAGGTCCGTTCGAACATCCGAATCTGGTCTCACTCCAGCTGACTGCTTGGAGATTGAACGCTTGATCTTATCAAAACGAGGGTTCTCAGATTCTGTTATTGATACTCTTGTTCAGGCCAGAAAGCCTGTAACTAGAAAAATTTACCACAAAATATGGAAAAAATATATCTGTTGGTGTGAATCTAAAGGATTCCCTTGGGACAAGGTAAAGATTCCTAAGATTCTATCCTTTCTTCAAGAAGGATTGGAGAAAGGATTATCTGCAAGTTCCTTGAAGGGACAGATTTCTGCCTTGTCTGTGTTACTTCACAAAAAGCTGGCAGCTGTGCCAGATGTTCAAGCCTTTGTTCAGGCTCTGGTTAGAATCAAGCCTGTTTACAAACCTTTGACTCCTCCTTGGAGTCTCAACTTAGTTCTTTCAGTTCTTCAGGGGGTTCCGTTTGAACCCTTACATTCCGTTGATATTAAGTTATTATCTTGGAAAGTTTTGTTTTTGGTTGCAATTTCTTCTGCTAGAAGAGTTTCAGAATTATCTGCTCTGCAGTGTTCTCCTCCTTATCTGGTGTTCCATGCAGATAAGGTGGTTTTACGTACTAAACCTGGTTTTCTTCCAAAAGTTGTTTCTAACAAAAACATTAACCAGGAGATAGTCGTACCTTCTTTGTGTACGAAACCAGTTTCGAAGAAGGAACGTTTGTTGCACAATTTGGATGTTGTTCGCGCTCTAAAATTCTATTTAGATGCTACAAAGGATTTTAGACAAACATCTTCCTTGTTTGTTGTTTATTCTGGTAAAAGGAGAGGTCAAAAAGCAACTTCTACCTCTCTCTCTTTTTGGATTAAAAGCATCATCAGATTGGCTTATGTGACTGCCGGACGGCAGCCTCCTGAAAGAATCACAGCTCATTCCACTAGGGCTGTGGCTTCCACATGGGCCTTCAAGAACGAGGCTTCTGTTGATCAGATATGTAGGGCAGCGACTTGGTCTTCACTGCACACTTTTACCAAATTTTACAAGTTTGATACTTTTGCTTCTTCTGAGGCTATTTTTGGGAGAAAGGTTTTGCAAGCCGTGGTGCCTTCCATTTAGGTGACCTGATTTGCTCCCTCCCTTCATCCGTGTCCTAAAGCTTTGGTATTGGTTCCCACAAGTAAGGATGACGCCGTGGACCGGACACACCTATGTTGGAGAAAACAGAATTTATGTTTACCTGATAAATTACTTTCTCCAACAGTGTGTCCGGTCCACGGCCCGCCCTGGTTTTTTAATCAGGTCTGATCATTTATTTTCTTTAACTACAGTCACCACGGTATCATATGGTTTCTCCTATGCAAATATTCCTCCTTAACGTCGGTCGAATGACTGGGGTAGGCGGAGCCTAGGAGGGATCATGTGACCAGCTTTGCTGGGCTCTTTGCCATTTCCTGTTGGGGAAGAGAATATCCCACAAGTAAGGATGACGCCGTGGACCGGACACACCGTTGGAGAAAGTAATTTATCAGGTAAACATAAATTCTGTTTTTAGCTTTAGTGTAGAGCTCAGCCTCTCATCTGATGCATCCTACATTCTCATCCCTCCCTGACCCCCCTCAACCACACAATTGTCACCGCTATCTTAAGTACTGGCAAAAAGTCTGCCAGTACTAAAATAAAAGGCTTTTTTTAATATATATATATATTTATTTTTTATATATTATTCTGCAGTGTTGGATCCCCCTTAGCCCCAAACCTCCCTGATCCCCCCCAAACAGCTCTTTAACCCTCCCCCTATACCTAATTGCCGCCATCTTGGGTACTGGCAGCTGTCTACCAGTACCCACTTTGCAATAAAATTTGGCTTTTTTTATTTTATTTTTAACCACATTCTTTTTTATAAAGAGCTATTAAGATTTTCTGTATAAGTTATTTTTTAGTTCTGAGATCAAAAACAACAGCAGATAGACTAGATCCTAAATTATTATGTAGACTGGACATAATGGTTTCAAATGTATCACATTTAGTTAAATTGTGCTGCATCTGACCAAATCAAACTATTTGAATCATAAAATATACTGGATTTGATCAAAAGTTCTTTGTTTAATGCCTTAACCTCTAGTATAGTTATTGGCCTAGATACCCTAGATTCTGATACATTTAAAACTTGGAGATCTATCCTTTGCTCAGTAGAAATGGAAGCCATGTTCACAGATAAGCTATAATATCAAACTTTTGAAAAACATCCTAATCCATACAATTTGTGTCTCAGTTATGTACATTTACAGCAACAATCTCAGCATACTTTATCCATAACTGTTCATTTAGGTAATTTTTTTGCCCAAGGCAGTTTGAATGGACTGACTCTTTAAGACTAGAAGATCTCAGAATTCTGATAGCTCTCTGTGCATCTTTCAGCTACTCAGTAAGATGCTCATTCTCTGTACACAACTGTTTGTTTTCAAGTATAGTCTGCTGATTACCTACACAGAAATATTTAGATCATCAATCATTATATTTAACTCTGACTTTGGACTCTAAATTTAATATTTGCACATTAATTATTTCAAACTGATCTGATATCCATGGAGCGGCAAAAATAATTGTAGATATACCATTATTCTTACACATTTTCTTACTGATGATGGAATTAGCTACAAAATGTGGATCTTTAACCAAAGGGTCTGTAGCTCTTTCCATACAACCAACTATTATTGCTAAGGTGTCCTTAGTAATTTTCTTCATTAATGTTTCCATTATTCTAAACTTTAAAAAAACCCAAATAAAAACTTTTTACTTAAAATATCGAAGCAAATTATATTACTTCAATAAAAGTATTTCTACCAAACACAGTAAAACAGTAGATTAATTCAGCACACAAATACATTTTTCACTTTTGAATATCTTTAATTTGTCACACTAAATTCCTCCTGCCTGGCTCGCCAATATTATGTTAGAGATCGAGGAAACAAGTGACAAAATCAAGACATACACAAAAGTGATAAAAAAAATGTTTTATATTGTTTACAGAATTTAAAACACTGTTGTTGTGTAGAAGAAAAATTATATAAAAACATAAAAAGTGCAAAACAATATGTGCAACTAGACTACATAAATAACGCAATTAATATGATACATTACTTCGATAAGAGTCCTTAATAATTGCTATTATTAAACCAATATATTTTGGGGTCTCACTCTCTGATTGGCCAGCATTCCCATACTTCCCGCTTGTGGGTACAATGTTCTCTCAGATTTTTCAGACTGCTGGTCTCCCAAAGTTCCACTCTTTACTGTCCAGAACTGCTGCCCCTATTCAGCATTCCAGCCTCAGCAGCACCCAGAACTTCTGCGTCCACTCTCAGCACTCTATACAGTTCCAACTGTATATGTATTTTAACATAACTAGTTAGGCCAGTCCCTCCTGTAGCCAACCCAGGATGTCTCTTTAGGGGTAGGGAGATAGGTCCTGGCACCTTGCTGTCTAACAGCTGGCGATATAACCCTAGATTTGAATTCTTACAGGATTGGGAGACCAACTGTCCATTAATATATCTTACGTGATGAAGCACCTATTTTTTGGCTTCTTTTCTGGCATATAAATACATTAAATATATACATGATAAAAACCTATGTGAATATAGAATTTTTCAGCGCCATTCAAATAAATAATAATAATATATTTTATAGAAAGTAAAACATTTCTTAAACAAACTTTATAGGGACACGAAAGTCAAAACTAACTTTTCATGATTCAGATAGAATGTGCAATTTTAAGAGACTTTTCAATGTACTTCTATTATCAAGTTACTTTGTTCTCTTGGTATCCTTCAAAAATGTATGCGCAGATAGGATCAGGAGCAGAGATGCCCTTTTGAAAGCTAGCTGCTGATAACATATGCCTCTTGTCATTGGCTCACCAGATGTGCCCTGTAGAGCACTGTACCCCTTTGCAGGGTTCAAAAACCAATTTTCTGTGCAAACAATAGTGCAACAATAAAATACTCTAACGCATTAGAATATGTGTTGTATTTGTATGTCCCTTTAACAGTAAGGACAAACTACATATAAAAAAATAATTTTCCCTTAAGCATACAGTAGTAGCCTCATTAAAATGTTAGTGTGTATTGTAGAATATTTATTTTGTTTACTAAATTTGTATATATATTTTTTTAGGCCCAGGAATTTGCAGCCAGTGCTGAAGCCAATACCACTGTGGAATCACTTGAAAGTTTGGATGACATGAGGATTGAACTAGATCAGACAGAACTCAAACTGAAGGAATTAGAAAACCACGCTCAACAGCTTGAGAAGGAGAATCAAAATTTGCACAACTCTTTGCAATTACAGACTGAACAGTTAAAACTTGAGAAAGAAGCAAATCACAGAATTACATCTGAAAATGCTCATTTGACAAAACTGGTAGAGGAGTTACAAAAACAGTGTGAGGTATCACAGTCCACCCAGAACATTGTTCAGGAATTGCAGAAGTGTGTGCAAACATTAGAACTTAATGAAACCGAGAGAGAGAAGATAAAACCAACCGGAATGGTAGAAACATTTACCAAAGATTATTTATCACAACTCGAGACTCTTTTCCAAGAGCTAGAAAAACACAAGCAATTGGTCAGTACAAAAGATGTATTGATTAATGAACTGCAAAGAAAACTGAATTCAACTGAAGTACAAGGATCTACCAATGAAAAGCCAACATTGGTATGTATTACAGAAAACAATAAAAGTGACTTGTGTCATGAAGAAATTGAAAATATTGACACTAAAGTGCTAAAAGATGAGTTCATGGTTTTTATGACATCACTTGAGGAATCTTTTGAAGAAGCCATGCAGTGCAAAGACAATCTATTGAAGACGTTTACTTTTATAGAAGGAACCTCCGCCGAGTATGACATCATTACATCAGAACAGTTAAATCTTCTAAAGGAGCAGTTTTCACAGATGACTCAGAGTTTCTGTTCTAATGAGAAAGGAAAAAATAAACTTGTAAGGGAAGCTAAACGTTTCACAAAGGCTGTAGGATACATGCATGAGCAAATATCTCGGCAAACTATAGAGATTGGAGACCTTTTTAAGATGAATAGCAACTTGAAATTAGAGAATGAAGAACTGAAACAAGCCGTGATAGAACTTGAACATAAAAACATTGACCTACAGTCATGTAAAACATCAACAGAAGCAGATTTGATAAAGTTAAGTACATCCAATAAACAGGGAACTGATCAGACAGAGGATTCTCACTTGCCCTTTGTTGAAAGGGAAAATAAACTTTTAAAGGAAAACAAAAAATTAGATGAAAACTTACAAAATGCTAGAGTACAGTATGGTAATATGGAAGAGAATTATGAAGTATTGGAAAATGATTACAAAGAGCTTCAAAGTTGTGAAAAAGAAGCAACCAATAAATTGACCTTTCTTCAAACAGATCTGGAAAAGGCAAAGTTGCAAATTTCACAACTTGAGAAAAATATTAATGTATTTGAAGAAAAGGAAAATATGTTGGTGACAGCATTGGAAGAGAATAATTTTGACGTTAAAGGACAACAGTTGTTAGTGTTAGCTAATAATATAGATGAGTGTGTAAAACATTCACAAGTAATTCTAGACAGTAACATAGAACAGACGACCCTTTGTCAACAAGGACCTGAATCTGTAATGTCAGAAAAGAGTTCTGTTGATGAGTCACATTTTGGGAAAAATTCAAATCAAGTAGTGCGTTTAAATGAAATAGCACACAGCATGTCTGTAGCAGAAAAGCAAATTGAACTTGGCATAAGGGAAATAAAGAGATTACAAGCTGAAGTCGTAAACATGAAAGGTAACCTTAGACAGGTAGCTAAAGACAGAGACCAAGCTCAAGGAAAACTGGAGATCACACAGACTCTATTAAATGAGAACCAGATATTGGTTGAACAACTTAAAAAACAAGTTGAACATCTCAATTTTCAGCACGTAGAAGAGATCACAGAATTTAAAGAAAGAGAGAGGCAGTTATTGGAAACACAGGAAGAAATTGTTAAGCAAAAATCAGATTTGGAAGAAAATGTTACTTGTATGAGAGAAGAGCTAATACAAGTAAAAGATTGTGTTCAAATGACTAGTCTAGATTATACAGATACTAAAGATGAACTTCAGAGGAATAACACAGAAATGGCAGAGTTAGGTATTCAGATTTGTACTTTAACATCTAAGAAAAAGATGCTGGAAGACAGTTTAACCCAACTTAAAAACAAACTGCAAGAGAGTGAATGTCAAGCTGCCCAAGACAAAGGGCAACTGCAAGCGGATCTGGCTTCGGCACAGCAGCATAACAAAGAACTGCTAAAGAAACTGAAAGAATACGAACAGTGTACTGGTAACATGGCAGCTCTTAAAACTGAACTGGAGAATGTACAACTTGAGTTAAAATTACTTAAAGAAAGCAGTCAAGAAGAGTTATCAACTACAAAGTTTCAGATGAGTGCTGAGATTTTGAACTATGAGGAAAAATTCAAGGTATTGTACTACTTAAGTCTCACTTATGTAGTCCACCATGAGCAAAGGGTCTAAACATAATTTGTATTAACATATACAGATGAAAGATTATGATAAATTGTATTTATGTTTCAAGACCTCTTGATCAATATTGGGCCAAGTTCTTTTTAACATAGTCTTTCTATCAGCTGTTTATCCATTAGTAAATGTTATCAGCTGTTCCCATTCACTTCAGGTTGTACAATAATCAGGCATGTGGCACTGTATCAGAACCCTTTGCAAAATCAAATTTTCACTCATGATCTTGTTTTCATAAATATAATCACTTATAAACATCTCTAGTAACTTCCCGACCACTTAAGTGAGACTTACTGGTCTATAGCATCCTTAAAGGGCCATGAAACCCACATTTTTTCTTTCATGATTTAGAAAGAGAATGCAATTTTAAACATCTTTCTAATTTACTTATATTATCTCATTTGTTTTATTCTCTTGATATTCTTTGCTGAAAAGCATATCTAGATATGCTCAGTAGCTGCTGATTGGTTGCTGCACATAGAAGCCTTGTGTGTTTGGCTCACCATGTGCATTGCTTTTTCTTCAACTAAGGATATCTAAAAAATGAAGCAAAATAAATAATAGAAGTAAATTGTAATGTTTAAATTTGTATTCTCTATCTGAATCATGAAAGAAAGATTTTGGGTTTAGTGGCCCTTTAATCAGCTTTCAGACTAGTTCTTTGGTGCTATGGCTTAGGCTATTGAGTCTTGAAATATTGAGTATTTTTTCCTTCTTCTCCTCATAAGTCGTCTTCTCCTCCTTCCTCCTCTTCTTTTTCCTTTTCTGTCTTCTTTCTTCCTCCCCCACTACTTCTTCTTCCTCCACTTCCTCCTCCCTGGTTTGCTCCTCTTTTCTGGTCACTTTTGATTCAAATTTTATTGCGCTTATATTTTTTTATTTATATTTTTGTTATTTATTTTGTGCAATTTGCTGCATCCCTTATATACTTAGAATGATACTGTGCACTTTTAATAATTTTAATGCCCTATGATTGCCCCCCCTATTGAGCCAAATTGGTTTAGAATTATTTATTTTACTTTTATTATTATTTGAAAACAGATTATCCAAATGCATATGTAAAAATGCCCTTACATATGTCAGTGATGATTCTGAAACAATTGCATTTTTTAAAATGTATTTATTTATTTATTTATTTATTTATTTTAAATTCGATATAGGTACGCCTATATTTAGCATTTTATGTAGACCAGCACAGAAAGCAGACAATGAGCAGGCAGTAGCAATAGCAAGTTCAGTTCATCACATGTTAAATTAACCCTTTCATATACTTTTTTTTGTGAAAATATAATTCAGTTTTTTTATAATGTTCAAACACTCATTTGCAGTCATGAATAACAGATACTCATATAAATATGATTCATAGACTAAAAGTATGATTTAATTGTTTTAAATTTTTTAATGAAACTGAAATAATTCTCCCCCCTAAAAAGCTAAATAAATTATCACCATTTTTTTTCTTTCAAGAATTAAAAATGTCTTTACAAATTAATTAAAATACCATTTATGAAGGTTCTCGTTCCAAAACATAAACAACTTAATATGGTGCAAATACATTTAAAATACATTAAGAAAGCTTAATATTGCTTTCTTGTTCAGAATAGTACATTTTTGGACTATAATTTGGTCACAGGCTTGGGGCTTTTGTATGTGTCCTTGGGAAGATAGTATTTTGGCAACTCAGTGATAGCATAAAAAAAGTCTGCACTTCATGACCTGCCAAAGAGCTTGTGCTCCAAAACATTTGTGGTAATCAGGTAATTAAACTACTTATAGTGGGATAGACATCTTTTAAATAGGCAATAAGAAATGTTTTTTTTTTCATTAATTGCAACCAAAACAATATTGGTTATGGTGAGCTAACTTTGTCATAACCACTTAAGTAACCATTATTGGACAGGCATTAAATGATATGGATGGAAAGAACATAGGGTAAATGTACAAAGTGTATTTGAATATACTAAAACATTTAGCATCTTTTGTTTTTCCATATTCATCCTAAATTGCCAACACATTGGGTATCTCTGAGACTTTCACTCCGACTTCCAACACTTATTTGTTTACCAGAGCTGAAAAACTCTTAAGGCCCTGATATTCAAAGGTTCTCCAGCTTGGAGAGAAATTTCAGTTCAGGCTTCACAGGAGCTGAATATTTAAATGAAAAAGGTTGCAACTATCCAGTACTGCGAGATCTCTCTCATTTCCATACTTGAAGGAGAGACAAGTCCAGTGCAATACAGCACTGCATGATATGAGAGTTTTGTTACACTTACACTTTGTGCTTTGTATTTTAGATTACTTTATACTTTAGATTGGGTCCTTTGAGTATCATAGAATTCAAACTTTGCACTTTCTCATTTATATTTTAATACATTTAGATTTAGTTCTAGCAGTGATTTTACAAATTCTGATTATGTTTTGAAAGTTTCAGTTACTTTAACAAATTAGGATCATACTTTGTATATTTCTGTGCATTTTTTACAAATGACATTGCATCTTGTTTGCTGCATTGCAAACTACAACTGACAGCTTCAGAAAGTGGGAGGAACAGGGTAAATTCCTGGGTTGATCACGGGAGTTCCCAGGGTATATCTGAAGCTCTCTCACCAGTCATTTTGTAAGCATTTTAAACAAGCTGGTCTCACTGATTTGTCTCGCCAGCTGCATGTCGATGAAGTCTGTTCAAAATTCACAATACAATTATTTTAACTAACAGAAAAGTAATATATACTAAAATACAAACAAAAGTAAGTTAAATTTTGAGTTTAATTTGTAATTGATGGAAACTGAGCCTTTATATCAGCCCCAGGGGTTACCTTTTCTCTCCCATGTGAAATTTTGTATCCCAGAGAGCTTCATTACTTTTTGTGGAAGGAATCTCTCAGGGATTTCCAGGTTCCTCCCCTTTCTTAGAAAAGTCAGTGAGTTCTGCCCCTAGCCTCTCTAAGATAGAGAATGTTTGATTATCTGGCCCACAAAAAGTAATGACTCTGGGAAACTGAACCTGACAATTTTTTCAGTTTTAATTTAAATAAAATACATGCAATTTGTTACACAGAAACTGTGAAGACATAATTTGTAAAATCACAATCTTAAATACACTGCTGTATACAAAATAAAATACAAAATAGAAAGTGCAAAGTTTAAATGTAATTAAATGTAATCTGAACTGTTAAGTGATATAAAATAGAAAGCACAAAGTGTAAATGTAGAAGAACTCTCATGCCATGCAGTGCTATATAGCACTGAGCTTGTCTCTCCTTCACATACAGAAATGCGGGGTCGGCCTTTGGCAAAGTAAAGCAAAATCTGCCTTTTGAAATTTTCACTAGGGATATCGCAGTGCTGGAGGATCATTTTAGAATATCTCACCCGAGTAGAAAGGTTTTGAATAAAAGGGCCTAAATTACAAGTCCCAAACTCAGTGAGCAAGTGCAGGTCTGCATTAAATGTTTAGGACATAGTTAGGTTATACATTGTAAGGTCTTTATTTGTTGTTTTTTTTAAATTAAATAATAAGCTTTTAATACAATTTGCAAGAATGTGACATCCTAATAATTACACTGCATACATCCAATTAATAATGTTTAGCATTCAAAGCATTATTTACATAGTTTATCTTTCAATATTTCCTTTTTTTACATATAGTCTAATGGCTATCGTCTATTATCTAAAGTTCTTGAGAGAGGAAAAACATTTATTTATTTTGAGAAAAAATAAAAAATCAAGAAACATTTTACCCTGCTTTTTCCTTCAATTGCCTGGGAGTGCGGAAGCTCTAGTGATTTTGTGCTGGAATTAGGACTGTACTATAGGATTTAACTGAACCATTCAGCATGCAGAGTTTTACAGTGTTAAAGGGACATTATCCACTTTGAGACGGTAATATAAAATTATAAACTTTATATATTAAAAAAACTCTGCAGAATACTTTCATTATTTATTTTGTCCCCTTTCTAAAATTCTGAGCTTTTCAGTTCCTGTTAGAAATGGAAGTGCTGAACACGGTTATATTCCACACAGCCATTGGCTGCACACTCTAGTGACCTATTTATAATTGTCCCTAATTGGCCACAGCAGAGAAAATAACCTAAGTCACAACATGGTGGCGCCCATTGTTTTATAGACACTAAAACTTTACACTTATTTTGTCAATATTTACACAGGTAATGAAACTTTAAAAAATACATCTACATGTTATGATTAGACTAATCTTTTATTTGACTGTATTATTGTATCTAGCATTTATTTAGTGTTTAATGTCCCTTTAAATCTGCCAGTTAGCACTAATGGGCCTGGTTCAATTCTCTTTGTAAAAAAAAAGCTTAATACTGTACAATCAGTAATGTGTAAATGGGAGTTACCAGGGAAGTTTCATTCTTTGTTGGAAAAAAAAATCGATAAAGTCTACTAAGACCCATTTATAAATGTTTCTGTTGCAAACACAGATATTCCTTATGTTTAAATTAGGCAGCTTTAATTGCTACAGGCTACGCTATCGAAGGGCCAAATTACGAGTGGAGCGCAAACATTTGCTCGCAAGCTATAAGGGGTTTATCGCGGGTGTTTGGGCTCGTCGGGGCTTACCGCTGGTATTACAACTTGAAAGTAAATGCGATCACTTGATTGTGATATATTCTAGAATGATTACTGCGATTTTAGAGCTCTGGTTAATTGTTTTGCACGGCATAAAAGTTGTACAAAACACATCAAAAATACATTACACAGTACAGATACACTCATAATAACACTGTCTGTCTAATAAAAAGTATTCACAAAAAAAAATTGCACACAAAAGTTATAAAGGCTCAAATATATGAGATCTCAGGTGTTAGAAAAAAAAGGCAGGCAAAGGGCTTTAAGATTTAAATGCATATGTATACATCTCTAAAGATGTATATGTATGTATGTATATATTTATATATATTTATATATATATATATATATATATACACATATGTATTTATGTATATGTGTATATATGCATTTACAGACTGTTGTGAATATTATCATTATTATTAATGATAAAATTATTTCAGTAGTGTACCCGTTAAGTGTATTATGTGTTAAGACACAATAAATATTATGGAACCTCTATATCATTCTGTTAATGTAACTCAATATATATAAAATAGTGGTTACCAACTTTGCAGGGGCAATGTGTGCAATTTAATACCACTATGAATTATATTATTTGCAAAGGATAATAAAGGATAATAAATAAAAAACCTGAATCCTTTTAGTTCTGATTTGTCTATTAATTAAACTGAGACCAGATCAATAAACAAACATACAGCTAGATTACGAGTTTTGCATTATGAGTGAAAATGCATCGTTATGCTTCATAACGCTGCTTTTTACCTAACGCCGCTATTACAAGTCTTGTAGGTATAGGTGTACCGCACACCTTTTTGGCCGTCACGCAACGTCAGTATCGCACTTTTAAAAAAGTCCTTTTTCAATGGGACTCCCATAGCGCCGGTATTACGAGTTTGCCTTGGAGGCCAAAAAAGTGAGCAGTACACTCTATACTGACAAGATTCGTACCGCCATCTAAAGTCAGTAGTTATGAGTTTTACGTTACAAATCTGTAGCATAAAACTCATAACTAAAGTGTTAAAAAGTGAACTAACACCCATAAACTACCTATTAATCCCAAAACAGAGGCCCTCCCGCATTGCAAACACTATAATAAAGTTATTAACCCCTAATCTGCTGCTCCCGACATCGCCACCACTAAAAAAAAATTGTTAACCCCTATTCCGCCGCTCCCCGACATTGTCGTCACTATAAAAACCCTATTAACCCCTAAACCGCCACCCTCCCGCTTCGCAATCACTATTTAAAGATTATTAACCCCTAATCTGCCATCCGCCTACACCGCCGCCACTATAATACACCTATTAACCACTAAACCGTGAGCCCCCCACAACAAAATATACTAAAATAAATTATTAACCCCTAAACCTCTGACCTCCCACATCACTAACTCTACATAAATATATTAACCCCTAATCCTAACCCTAACGTAACCCTAAGTCTAACCCTAACCCTAAAGTAACCCTAACACCCCCTAACTTAAATATAATGAAAATAAATCTAAATAAATCTTACAATTATTAACTAAATAATACCTATTTAAAACTAAATACATACTTACCTGTAAAATAAAACCTAAGCTAGCTACAATATAACTAATAGTTATATTGTATCTATCTAAGGTTTTATTTTTATTTCACAGGTAAGTTTGTATTTATTTTAACTAGGTAGACTAGTTAGTAAATAGTTATTAACTATTTAATAACTACCTAGCTAAAATAAATACTGTACAAAGTTACCTGTAAAATAAAACACCTGCTTTACACTAAAACCTATCATTGCAATAAAATAAAAAAAATTAAATTATTAAAATACAATTTTCTAAATTACAAAAAAAAATAAACACTAAATTACAAAAAATAAAAAACAAAATTATCAAAAATAAAAACAAATTACTCCTAATCTAATAGCCCTATCAAAATAAAAAAGCCCCCCCCCAAATAAAAAAACCCTAGCCTACACTAAACTTCCAATGGCTCTTAAAAGGGCCTTTTGTGGGGCATTGCCTGCCCCAAAGAAATCAGCTCTTTTACCTGTAAAAAAAAATACAAACACCCCCAACAGTAAAACCCACCACCCAACTAACCAACCCCCCAAATAAAAACCTATCTAAATAAACCTAAGCTAACCATTGCCCTGAAAAGGGCATTTGGATGGGCATTGCCCTTAAAAGGGCATGTAACTCTTTTACTGCCCAAAACCCTAACCTAAAAATAAAACCCACCCAAAAAACCCTTAAAAAAACCTAACACTAACCCCCGACGATCCACTTACAGTTTTCGAAGTCCGGACATCCATCCTCATCCAGCCGGCGAAGTCCTGATCCAAGTGGAAAGAAGTCTTCATCTGGGCGGCCTCTTCGATCTTCATCCAGCCAGCGAAGTCCTGATCCAAGCGGCAAGAAGTCTTCATCCAGACGGCATCTTCTATCTTCATCCATCTGGCGCGGAGTGGGTCTATCTTCAAGACATCCGGCGCGGAGCATCCTCTCCTTAAGATCTTCACTAGAAAATAAAGTTTCCCTTTAAGTGACGTAATCCAAGATGGCATCCCTTACATTCCTATTGGCTGAAAGATTTCTATTAGCCAATAGGAATTAAAGGGGAAAAATCCTATTGGCTGTTGCAATCAGCCAATAGGATTGAGCTTTCATCAGTCACTAAATTATTTAATTTGCAGGTTGTGTGTATAATATAGAAACAGAAATGTTTGTGTATTTAAATTCTCAGCATAGCTGGCAAGAAACAGGTAAGCTAATAATCATGGCAAACCATTAGACAATTATATTATTACCAGATTCCTGATAGACCCAGTGTTATTGTTGACAGATAAGACCAGGTTAATAGGAATTACCTAACAAAAACATTTGAGACTATAAAGGGCAAACCAGAATTGATTAACTCACCTGATTCAATAAGAAAACGTTGAATATAAATATAAAGAGCACAAATCATTTAAATTCATACTTATCAATATTGTGGAATCCTTCACTGGGGTTCAGTATAAAAAGAACCTCTTAGGTTACCCCTGGACCCTCTCTTGACATTATTCTTACTTTTCTGTCTGGTCAGCTTAGCCCCCCATCTCCTCTGAACAGGGTGTGGTCATCGTTCATGCTCAGTGTGACCTCTCTTGTGCTGTCTGCTTGTGTCCCCTTGTGCCCCCCTTTTGTGGGTGAGTGTGTATTTTATTTTAACTCCACCCCAAACTGATAAGGTAAGGTTCACATAAATGATTGGCTAACATTTTTGTTAATGAGTTAAGATTAAGCAGTCAGAATATTTTTCCCTTCGGAAGATGGCAGCTATCACTAAGCTATAATAATATAGCTATATATATATATATATATATATATATATATATATATATATATATATATATATATACACACACACACAGTCGTATGCAAAAGTTTAGGCACTCCTGACAATTTCCATGATTTTCATTTATAAATAATTGGGTGTTTGGATCAGCAATTTCATTTTGATCTATCAAATAACTGAAGGACACAGTAATATTTCAGTAGTGAAATGAGGTTTATTGGATTAACAGAAAATGTGCAGTATGCATCAAAACGAAATTAGACAGGTGCATAAATTTGGGCACCCCAACAGAAATATTGCATCAATATTTAGTAGAGCCTCATTTAGCAGAAATAACAGCCTCTAGACACTTCCTATAGCCTGTAATGAGTGTCTGGATTATGGAAGAAGGTATTTTGGACCATTCCTCCATGCAAAACATCTCCAGTTCAGTTAGGTTTGATGATTGCCGAGCATGGACAGCCTGCTTCAAATCACCCCACAGATTTTCAATTATATTCAGGTCTGGGGACTGGAATGGCCATTCCAGAACATTGTACTTGTTCCTCTGCATAAATGCCAAAGTAGATTTTGAGCAGTGTTTTGGGTCGTTGTCTTGTTGAAATATCCAGCTCCGGCGTAACTTCAAGTTTGTGACTGATTTCTCAACATTATTCTCAAGTATCTGCTGATATTGAGTGGAATCCATGCGACCCTCAACTTTAACAAGATTCCCAGTACCGGCACTGGCCACACAGCCCCATAGCATGATGAAACATCCACCAAATTTTACTGTGGCTAGCAAGTGTTTGTCTTGGAACGCTGTGTTCTTTTGCCGCCATGCATAACGCCCCTTGTTATGACCAAATAACTCAATCGTTGTTTCATCAGTCCACAGCACCTTCTTCCAAAATGAAGCTGGCTTGTCCAAATGTGTGTTTGCATACCTCAAGTGACTCTGTTTGTGGTGTGTGTGCAGAAAAGGCTTCTTCCGCATCACTCTCCCATACACTGAATTGTTGAACGATGCACAGTGACATCATTTGCAGCAAGATGATGTTGTAGGTCTTTGGAGGTTGTCTGTGGGCTGTTTTTGACCATTCTCACCATCCTTTGCCTCTGCGATATTTTACTTCTAGCCTTAACAAGAACTGTGCCTGTGGTCTTCGATTTCCTCACAGTGGACACTGCTTAAATCTCTGTGATAGCTTTTTGTAGCCTTTCCCTCAACCATAATGTTGAACAATCTTTGTTTTCAGGTCATTTGAGAGTTGTTTTGAGGCCCCCATGTTGCCACTCTTCAGAGAAGAGTCAAAGAGAACAACAACTTGCAATTGGCCACCTTAAATACCTTTTCTCATGATTGGATGCACCTGTCTATGAAGTTCAAGGCTTAATGGGCTCACCAAACCAATTGTGTGTTCCAATTAATCAGTGCTAGTTAGTTACAGGTATTCAAATCAACAAAATGACAGGGGTGCCAAAATTTATGCACTGTCTAATTTCGTTTTGATGCATATTGCACATTTTCTGTTAATCCAATAAACCTCATTTCACTACTGAAATATTACTGTGTCCTTCAGTTATTTGATAGATCAAAATGAAATTGCTGATCCAAACATCCAATTATTTATAAATGAAAATCATGGAAATTGTCAGGGGTGCCTAAACTTTTGCATACGACTGTATATATATATATATATATATATATATATATATATATATATATATTTATATATATTTATATATATTAAACAAAACTGGCACTCACAGGTCTTTTATAAACACAAGTACAAAGTACTTTATTGTGGAACGTTTTCGGGGATCAAGTCCCCTTCATCAGACGAAGGGGACTTGATCCCCGAAAACATTCCACAATAAAGTACTTTGTACTTGTGTTTATAAAAGACCTGTGAATGCCAGTTTTGTTTAATATTTACTTGCATCGTTGCACCCAGGCAGGTGTCGCCAGGAGGGCAGAGCTGTAGCTGGATTGTGTATATATGTGTATATATATATATATATATATATATATATATATATATATATATAAACACATAAATACATATGTACAGTTATATAAACATATATATATGTTTATATATATATATATTGTGACCTGGGATATCTTGGAAACACACAGTCCTCAAAGCTGGAAACACCACACAAGGTTGTAGCTTTATAAAATACAGTCTGTTTATTATCAGGTCTGGCAAAAAACAGGCAAAATAAGCATAAACAAAACAAAAGAGGCTGGCAGTAGCTTGCTGCTGTGTGGCAGTGGCCTGTTGTTGTGAGGCCGTAGCCTGTAGTAAAGCCTTTACAACGTCCTCCATTTTAAGTGTGGTATTGTTTCCTTAACAGACTATCAGTGTGTTGCCCACTACCTCCACCATATGTGACCTGGGATCTTGGAAACACACAGTCCTCAAAGCTGGAAACACCACACAAGGTTGTAGCTTTATAAAATACATTCTGTTTATTATCAGGTCTGGCAAAAAACAGGCAAAATAAACATAAACAAAACAAGAGGCTTGCTCCACTGAGCACTTACTAACAAGTACAACTGTCTGCACTAAGTAGCTTTTCACAAAAGTAATATTGCACAGACCTTTCAAACTTTGTCCTTTAGAGATAATTCCTCTCAGTCTCTCAGGAGAGTGTTTGCAGTTTCCCTTTACTGCTGGCAAATCTACCTCTCAACCCCTGACTGGGGATTTTATTAGCACCTGCTGTCAATTACCACATGCAGGTGAGTAGCTAGCTGAGTCAGACAGAATTCCTGGACTGGACTTTTTGACATAATGTTCTACTTGCAAACTGCGGGGTGGAGCACTGGCCCACCCTACTCTCCAAATACTCCACCCCAGGGACCCAGAAATAAATCACATATTTTCTCTATGTGGCAAACATACATAACAATTCTCCCTGGGGTTGTCAGACCATACCCCGCACTGCAGCACTTTTGAGGGAATATAGACACCTTCCATTACTATGCCTTGGGTTCTGTCAAACATCCTCCCCGCCAGCTCAGACCTAGTGGGGTGAGCGACCATGGCCAAAAGCGTATGCATACGTGAAAGGCCATCAGCATTACCCTGTTTACTTCCTGCCCTGTGTTCTACTGAGAAGAGATAGGGTTGCAAACTAAGGAACCAGCGTGTAACTCTACTATTATTATCCTTATTTTGACTCATCCATTTGAGAGGTGCATGATCAGTAACTAGTCTAAATTTTCTGCCCAACAAATAATATTTGAGAGTTTCAACAGCCCATTTAATTGCTAGACACTCCTTTTCAACAATTGAATAGTTCTTTTCTCTAGGTTGAAGTTTCCGGCTCAGGTATAGTATTGGGTGCTCTTCACTTTGACTTTCCTGGGAAAGCACTGCTCCAAGCCCAACATCAGAGGCATCCGTCTGTAAAACAAACTCCTTTGAAGAATCAGGGGTGACTAACACTGGTTGTCTACAGATGGCTTCCTTGAGATTTTGAAATGCCTGTTCAGCTTCAGAGGACCATTTCACTATTACTGGAGCTTTTGCTTTAGTGAGGTCAGTTAAAGGACCCACTATAGTAGCAAAGTTGGAGATAAACCTTCTGTAGAAGCCAACAAGCCCAAGAAATGTTCTGACTTGTTTCTTCGTCATAGGTCGCGGCCAAATCCTTATGGCTTCAACTTTAGCAAGTTGTGACTTTACTATTCCTCTTCCAATGGAATAGCCAAGATACTTGGCCTCCTCCAAGCCAATGGTACATTTAATCGGATTTGATGTCAGACCGGCATTTCTTATGGAATTACGGACAGCTTGCACTTTTGGCAAGTGAGACTCCCAATCTTCGCTATGTATGACCATGTCATCTAAGTAAGCTGCAGCATAATGAGCATGTGGCCTTAAGATCCGGTCCATCATTCTTTGAAATGTTGCTGGAGCACCATGTAGGCCAAAAGGTAACACCTTGTATTGGAAGAGCCCATCTGGAGTAGAGAAGGCAGTCTTTTCCTTTGCCCGTCCTGTAAGCGGCACTTGCCAATAACCCTTGGTCAAATCCAATGTGGTAAGGTACCTGGCTCTCCCGAGTCTCTCCACAAGTTCATCAACCCTTGGGATGGGGTATGCATCAAACTTGGATATTGCATTCATCTTCCGGTAATCATTACAAAACCTGATTGTGCCATCAGGCTTTGGTACAAGCACAATTGGGCTACTCCAGTCACTTTGGGATTCTTCAATTACCCCAATGTCCAGCATTTTCTTCCAATTTGATTGCTTCCCTCCGGGCTTCAGGTATTCTATATGGCTTTAGATTTATCCTTTTTCCCGGTTCAGTGACAATGTCATGCTCTATTATCATAGTTCTTCCTGGGACTGAGGAGAAAACATCTTTATTTAATCTGATGAAGTCGTTTACCTCCCTCTTCTGGTGGATAGTCAGGGTTTCTGAGATATTGACTACAGGTTCATTCTCCTCCATTGTAGGGAGGTCTGCTGTTTTTATAGGCACAAGTGTTTCTCTTTCTTTCCACGGTTTAAGTAAATTCACATGGTAAATCTGTACCTCCTTTCGCCTCCCAGGCTGTCTTACTTTGTAATTTACTTCCCCCACTCTGTCAATGACTTCATATGGCCCATGCCATGTTGCCAAAAATTTGTTCTCTACAGTGGGAACCAGGACTAGTACTCTGTCTCCTGGATTAAACACACAAACCCTGGCATTTCTATTATAGCTGTTCTGCTGGTGCTGTTGGGCATTTTCCATGTGTTCTCTAACTATGGGCATAATGGCTGTCATCCGATCCTGCATCTGAGTTATATGTTCAATCACACTTCTGTGAGGGGTTGACTCCTGTTCCCAAGTCTCCTTAGCTATGTCTAGCAACCCTCTGGGGTGTCTTCCATACAAAAGTTCAAAGGGCGAAAACCCAGTAGAAGCTTGAGGGATGGAAAACATTAAATAAGGCAAAAGGAAATCCCAGTTTTTCCCATCTTTATCAATTACTTTTTTGAGCATAGCCTTTAGTGTTTTATTAAATCGTTCTACCAGACCATCAGTTTGTGGGTGATATACGGATGTTTTCAGATGCTTCATATGAAGAAGATTACACAACTCCTTTGTAATTCTCGACATAAATGGAGTGCCTTGGTCTGTTAATATTTCTTTGGGAATCCCAACACGGCTGAACATTAACATTAACTCCTTAGCAATTGCTTTTGCTGAAGTAGTACGCATGGGTATTGCCTCAGGGTAACGTGTAGCATAGTCTACTATTACCAATATATACTGGTGCCCCCTTGCAGACTTTACAAGAGGACCCACAAAATCCATACCAATGCGTTCAAATGGGACCTCAATTATGGGTAAGGGCACCAAGGGGCTACGGTATGCTGTAAGAGGGGCAGTTAATTGGCATTCAGGACAAGAAGAACAATAGTTTGTGATAGATGCCATTACACCTGGCCAATACAACCTCCTAAGAATTCTCTCTCTGTTTTTTTCAATCCCCAAGTGCCCCCCAAGTATGTGGCTATGTGCCAGATTTAATACAGTGTGTCGATATGCCTGGGGTACTAACAGCTGTTTGACAGACTCCTTTTTCCCAACTCTGTACAATAAATCATTTTCCACTTCAAAGTATGGATAGGTGAGCGCTGTATCAGTATTAATGGGGGTGCCATTTCTTAAAGAAATATAGTTTTTAGCCACAGCTAAAGTTGGATCCTCCCATTGTGTAGCCCTAAAGTTACTTGGGCTAACCTCTAGGTCAGTTTTTTCTACATCAGGTTCAGATATATTAGATTGACCTGTATTATTCTGTTCAGTATTACCTCCAACTAGGGTTTCCATAGGGGTTGAGTGTTTCCCTCTAGCAGGAGTTATTTTGTCTAAGTCAGGGGTCAGCAACCTTCGGCTCCCAGATGTTTTGTAACTACATTTCCCATGATGCTCAGATAGCCTAAAGAGTGTCTCAGCATTGTGGGAAATGTAGTTCCAAAACATCTGGGAGCAGAAGGTTGCTGACCCCTGGTCTAAGTCATCCCCCAATAAATCAGCAAAGGGAAAGTCACAAACAGCACCCTCTACTGAATCCGGTGAATTTTCCTCAGCAGCATCCCATAGATTCAAAAAATGGGGAAAATCTCTGCCTATTATCATTTCATGGACTAATTTATCCACTAAACCAACTCTATGATTTGTAGGGCCATTTTGAGTTTCAATAAGTACTTTAGCAGTTGGATACTTGTGTATGTCCCCATGGACACAAGCAATATCTAGGTTCTGGTAATTATCAATAGGAGTATTTCTCAACAGACCCCTGTCTATGAGCGTAACCATGCTACCAGAGTCCAGCAAAGCTTTAATTTCATTTCCCTCCACCCTTACAGTGCACCAAGGGTGGCCATTTAAACAATCATTTTTGGTAATTACATATACTGAGCGAGAGTACAATGAATAATTGTCTCTCATATTGCCAACATTACATTCCATAGCAACATCATTCTCAGGGCAGTCCTTTGCAAAATGTCCATACTCTTTACATTGAAAACATTTAATATTAGCATTAGACAACATCTTTGAGGCTATTGTGGACCCTTCCTGCCTCACAAAACTCTTGTCCCTTGCTGTAATGTCCCTCGGGTTGTAAAAACCCATCTGCTCCTCCCGATTCCCCCTTTTCCCCAGAACAGTCTTACCCAATTTATTGGGACTCTGGATCTTCAGGGTTCTAGGTCTTTCCTGGTTGTGGATTTGTAGAAACTCTCCGGCATTCAAATAGCGTTCCACCAGGGCAACTAGACCATCAGCAGTTTTAGGTTCACTCTGGCTGACCCACCACCGCAAGGAAACAGGCAATCCTCGCAGGAACCGGTCCATTACGAGCTGTTACACAATGTGACTAGCTGAGTTGACCTCTGGCTGTAGCCATTTCCTGGCAAGATGTATCAAGTGAAACATCTGTGACCGCACGGCTTTGTCTTGACTGTAAGTCCAGGAGTGAAATCGCTGGGCCCTTACTGCTGTCGTTACTCCCAGGCGGGCCAAGATTTCTGTTTTTACCTTTTTATAGTCACTGGCCTGCTCAGGCTCCAAATCATAATATGCCTTCTGAGGTTCTCCACTCAGAAATGGCGCAAGGAGACTTGCCCATTCAGACGCAGGCCACCCTTCTCTTTCGGCTGTCCTTTCAAAAGCCATCAGGTAAGCCTCCACATCATCTGTAGCCACCATCTTTTGCAAATAGTTACTCATTCTCAGAGTCTTAGAACTGTGTGGAATTTCTGCAGCACACCTGCCCAGTCTTTCAGATAGGCCTCGAATCTCCTGCTGCATGGTACGTGTGATATTCTGCTGTTCCTATCTTTGTGTTAATACCAGTTTTTGTAGCACTGCAATATTTTCTTGCTGGCTGGCAGTAGCTTGCTGCTGTGTGGCAGTGGCCTGTTGTTGTGAGGCCGTAGCCTGTAGTAAAGCCTTTACAACGTCCTCCATTTTAAGTGTGGTATTGTTTCCTTAACAGACTATCAGTGTGTTGCCCACTACCTCCACCATATGTGACCTGGGATCTTGGAAACACACAGTCCTCAAAGCTGGAAACACCACACAAGGTTGTAGCTTTATAAAATACATTCTGTTTATTATCAGGTCTGGCAAAAAACAGGCAAAATAAACATAAACAAAACAAGAGGCTTGCTCCACTGAGCACTTACTAACAAGTACAACTGTCTGCACTAAGTAGCTTTTCACAAAAGTAATATTGCACAGACCTTTCAAACTTTGTCCTTTAGAGATAATTCCTCTCAGTCTCTCAGGAGAGTGTTTGCAGTTTCCCTTTACTGCTGGCAAATCTACCTCTCAACCCCTGACTGGGGATTTTATTAGCACCTGCTGTCAATTACCACATGCAGGTGAGTAGCTAGCTGAGTCAGACAGAATTCCTGGACTGGACTTTTTGACATAATGTGCTACTTGCAAACTGCGGGGTGGAGCACTGGCCCACCCTACTCTCCAAATACTCCACCCCAGGGACCCAGAAATAAATCACATATTTTCTCTATGTGGCAAACAAACATAACAATTCTCCCTGGGGTTGTCAGACCATACCCCGCACTGCAGCACTTTTGAGGGAATATAGACACCTTCCATTACTATGCCTTGGGTTCTGTCACAATATATATATATATATATATATATATATATATATATATATATATATATATATATATATAGCAAAACAGGAAACAGCACTCTCTGGACTTAAGTTTTAAACAGATAGTTTAATCGGTTAAACTATCTGTTTAAAACTTAAGTCCAGAGAGTGCTGTTTCCTGTTTTGCTACATTTCATATACTCTAGCACCCTGGCCCTTGGAGAACTGTTCGTGAGAGTGTAACTGACTCTTTTTGCCTATATATATGTATATATATATATATATATATATATATATATATATGCATTCCTCAGTTAAGTAGAGGAAAACATGTAAAAGCATATTTATGCAATATTTAAATTTAATAAAGTGCTATACTGTGTATTTATTGTTAATATTTCACTTTCCAATGTTCTGCAGTTAGCAGAATATGTTCTAAGTATTTCTAAATAGATATTCCTGTATATATTTATACATACAGTATCTCACAAAAGTGAGTACACCCCTCACATTTTTGCAAATATTTTATTATATCTTTTCATGTGACAATACTGAAGAAATTTATACTGTTATACAGGCTGTACACTCACTACTTTACATTGTAGCAAAGTGTCATTTCTTCAGTGTTGTCACATGAAAAGATATAATAAAAAATTTACAAAAATGTGAGGGGTGTACTCACTTTTGTGAGATACTGTATATATAATCATCTATATATAGGTATATACCAACTATAGTTATAGCACTATTTAGGATTCTTTAATATTCCTTTATCAGGGTGCTCGTTTGCTTCAAGGGTCCTGCAACTCCTTCCATACAATTTTCTAAAAAAGCAGAGTAACAATAGCACCGTTTCTTTGCTAAAAAGTTCTCAGCTACGTTTCGAACCTACATGACATGATTAAGGGCAATGTAGGCCCGAAAATTAGCTCTCTCTTTTTAATTATTATGTCACTACAATAAAGAGAACTTTTAGCAAAGAAATGGTGCTGTTGCTTCTCTGATTATTTGGAAACTGTGTATATATATATATATATATATATATATATATATAGATATAAATTGTACCAAAAAACATCATATATATGTAGAAATTTATTTATGAATAAATAGAACATATTCTTGTATGTGAAGAACATTGGAATGTGAAATATTCATATTTTCATGTCGGTTTAGCACACATGAGAATATACAATCGGGTTTACGCAAAAGTCAGTAGTTAGGTTTCTTTTCAACTTTTTTTGCTCCATTGACTTCCATGGGGAATTACATTAGCACATGATATTGTAAAAATCACACATTGTAACAGCACTACTAATATCTATTAAATAAATAGATATAATGGATAAATTCTATTATATTAGGGGTGCACGAGTCAGGTATCGCCTACATACCCAAAAATCATGATTATAACAAATACTCAGCACACCAAAAAGATTAAATATTTATGAATTTAATGATATCAGAATATGATGAATAAAGGTTAAAGGGACCCAGGCCTCCCCATTCTAACCTGCATACAGCACATACACACTCCAAACAAATGCATAAATATCCCTTAGGCGCCCCATGGGAAAAAAAAAAAGGGGTCATCTCCAAACCTGAGTGCAGTTCAAAAAATCAGCACAGTTCATCAAACAGAAGCACAGGGGTAAAGAGAACTTATTGCAATCCACTTGTAGTGAAATAAAACATATGATTTTTGATTGAAGTTGCAACAAACTTATAACAAAGTTCAATCCCCGGCTGATACAGTGTCTCCTTTAATGCAGTGAAGGTATCTCACACCTCTCCTCCTGAACTTCATACTTCATCTGTGTAAATATATATGACAGAGCTGTGTTAATATGGAAAATTACCAAGCCTGAGGTATACGTTATATCTATAAAACTGTAATCTGTGTAACAGCGTCCCAGAATCATACAGCAAGCTCTGTTATGACTCGTGTGGATGTGATGTATAGCTCCAATATGCGGTGTGTCAGCTAGCGTTTTAAACCAACCCCAAAGAGCCCAAACTTGCTATTAGAATGATGCGGCCCATATAGTAAACAGGGAGGTATATCAATGATACTTGCGATTCTCATCCGCTGATTAGCTGCACTGGTTAGTCCATTTCCTTTAAGCTGAAGACGTCACTATGATTCGTGCTCCAAGAGCGTAATGCTATCCATCCAGAAGACCGCTTTCACAGGTAGGTTCAGCCATCTGGATATCAAATCCCGGCTAGAGGGCCAGTAGGCATAGAAAACTTGAGATGACCACCTCGGGAACACACTCTGACGCACATTTTGGGACTCTGCCCTTTTTCAAGGATTATGATATTGTAAGTTCGTCTTTTTGCGCTCATCGGGTTAGCACGTGAGCTTAATCCGACGAGCGCAAAAAAACTAACTTAGTAGTAGTGCTCCACTTGTAATCTGACCCTAATTTGCTTGTAGCATTATAAAACAATTTTAGGTAGATAGGGGCTTTCTGTATCTTTCTAAAAAAAATTCAGGGTTTAAAACACATACAGTTTGTACAATAATTAAATCCTCAAAATAATTTAAATTTCTAATTATTGTATTAACATATATATAAATTTTAAATGGGCATGCAACCCAAATATGTTCTTTCATGATTCAAGGACAGCATACAATTTATAAATATTTCTATTTAAAGGGACAGACAAGTCCAACTTAAACTGTCATGATTCAGATAGGGCATGGAATTTTAAACATCGTTATAATTTACTTTTATCTTCAAATTTGCTTTGTTCTCTTGGTATTCTTTGTTGAAAGCTAAACCTAGGTAGGCTCATATTCTAATTTCTAAGCCTTTGAAGGTCGCCTCTTATCTCAGTGCATTTTGACAGTTTTTTACAGCTAGACAGTGCTAGTTCATGTGTTATATTTTTATGAGTCAGCACTGATTAAATTGCAAGTCTGTCAAAAGCACTCAGATGAGGGGGCTACTGCAGAGGCTTATATACGAAGTAATCACGGAGGTAAAAAGTATATTAAAGAGACAGTCTACACCAAAATTGTTATTGTTTAAAAATATACATAACACCTTTACTACCCATTCCCCAGTTTTGCAGAACCAACATTGTTTTATTAATATACTTAAAGGGACAGGAAACCCCAACATTTTATCTCATGATTTAGATAGAACATACAATTTTAAACCTTTTCCAATTTACTTCTATTAAATTGGCTTCATTATCTTGTTATCGTTTGCTGAAGGAACAGCATTGCACTAGTGGCAGCAAGATGAACTTATCGAGTCAGCCAATCACAAGAGACAAATGTGTGCAGGCACCAATCAGCTCCTACTAGTGTAGGATATATGCATATTCTTTTTCAACAAGGAATATCAAGACAATGAAGCACATTTGAAAATAGAAGTAAATTTAAAAGTATTTTAAAATATCATGCTCTATCTGAATTATGCAAGTTTAATTTTGACTTTCCTATCCCTTTAATAAGATTTAAACCTCTAAATTTCTGCCTGTTTCTAAGCAACTACAGACAGCTTCTTAACATTTGCATTTTTTTTTAGCTTTTCACAGCAAGACACTGCTAATTCATGTGTGTTGTGTATATAACATTATGCTCACTTCTGTGGAGTAATTTATGAGTCATCACTGATTAGCTAAAATGCAAATCTGTAAATAGCCCTGAGATAAGGAGGCAGTCTGCAGAGGCTTAGATACAAGGTAATCGCAGAGGTAAAAAGCATCTATACTATAATCACGTCCGTCGCCAGTTGCGCATGCAGCCAAAATAATGTAGGCTGTGCGTGCAGCCAAACAAAGCATTTAACCAAAAAACCTAACTGCCCGCACAAAATATTAACAAAAAAAACCTAACCGCCGAAAACGAAGTATTAACACAAAAAAAAATGCCAGCACAAAGTATTAACAAAACAACACCTAACTGCCCACACAAAGTATTAACAAAAGAAAAACTAACCACCCGCACAAAGTATTAACAAAAATATACCTAACCGCCCACACAAAATATTAACAAAAAAAACCACCTAACCGCCCTCAAGAAATATTAACAAACACCGCAAAATTTACCTCTAAACCGCCAACCCCCACATCGCAAAATAATAAAGTAATTAACCCGTAATCCGCAAATTAAAATATTAACCCTTAAACTGCCAACCCCCACAACACAAACTACATAATTACACTATTAACCCCTAAACCGCAAAAACCTCCACAACGCCAACTACCTAATTACAATATTAACCCCTAAACAGCCAACCTCCCACAACGCAAAAAAATCAATCTAATCACTAAGCCCCCTAACCTATAAATTAACCACAATTATTTTACAAGATTTAAGATTAAATTTAAAAAAGCCTAATATTACAAGAAATTTAAAAATCACACATTACAAAACTCCCCCACTAAAATTTAAAAAAATTAAAAAAATTCTAAAATTACAGAAACAAATAAAAGTAATTATCCAAAATGACATTTTTTTAAACTTAAGCTAATACCCCTATAAAAAAGCTCCCCAAAATAAAAATACCCTAATATAACACTAAACTACCAATAGACCTTAAAAGGGCTTTTTTGTAGAGCATTGCCCTAAGTTAAACAACTCTTTTAACTAAAATAAATTACAAAGTCCCCCCTAACAGTTAAACCCCCCAACCAGACCAACCCCCCAAAATAAAAAACCTAAGTCTAAAAAAAACCTAAGCTACCCATTGCCCCTAAAGGGGCATTTGTATGGGCATTGCCCTTAAAAGGATAGGAATGAAAGGTTCCTAAATAGGGTACCTTGCATTCAATATTCAGTATGCGGCGGCGACCGCATAAAGAGGATCTTCCACGCCGGTCCTGCTATGCGATCACCGGTCCAGCTCCACGGTCACCTCCGCATCACCTTCACTCTGGATGAAGATAGAAGAATTTCCCTGTGCTGGATGAAGATGTCGCCGCCTGGAAGAAGACCTTCACCGTCGGACTTCAGGAACTGTGGGTACCTATTTTGGGGTTAGACTTAGGTTTTTTTTTTCCTTTTTTCGGTTGTTTTTTTAATGGGCAGCAAAAGTGTTTATTGCCTTTTTAAGGGCAATGCCCATATATAAATGCCCCTTTAGGGGCAATGGGTAGCTTAGGTTTTTTAGACTTAGGTTTTTTTTTATTTTAGGGGGTTGTGTGGGTGTGGGGGTTACTTTTAGGGGGTACTTTGTAATTTTTTAAGGTAAAAGAGTGGTTTAAGGGCTATTGGTAGTTTATTGTTAGATTAGGGGGTGTTTTTATTTTGGGAGGGGAGTTATTAGATTAGGTTTAATTTTTTTAATTTTTGATCATTTCGTTTTATTTTTTAGTAATTTTAAATAGACTGCCCTCTGGGCAGGCTTATCTCCTACTATTGATATAACCGTGTTGGTTATGCAAAACTGAGGAATGGGTAATAAAGGGATTATCTTTTTAAACAATAAACATTTTAAAGTAGACTGTCCCTTTAATATAACACTGTTGGTTTTGCAAAACTGGGGAATGGGTAATAAATAATAAAGTTCTGTAGTAGACTGTCCCTTTAACTTCTGGTATTTAATGTGCTTCATTCTCTTGGTATCATTTGTTGAAGGAGCAGCAATGTACTACCGGGAGCTATCTTAAAACATTGGCTGAGCTAATGACAGCAGGCATACCAATCAGCAGCCAGCTCCCAGTAGTGCATTGCTCCTCCTTCAACAATGGATATCAAGAGAATGAAGCAAATTTCATAATAGAAATAAATTAGAAAGTTGTTTAAAATTGAATGCTCTATCTATCTATCTATCCATCCATCTATCTTGTCTACCCTTCATCTAAAGTTTCTATTTATCTATCATCTAAAGTATCTATCATCTATCTATCGATCTATCTATCTATCTATCTATCTATCTATCTATCTATCTATCTATTAATCTATCCAATTATAACTAATATTTGGAACTTTGTTTCTGTTTTCCAGGCTGCAAATGAAGAGCTTGAAAAAGTTAAACAAGAGATACGATGCCAAAAGGAAATGTGCTGTGAATTAAATAAGGAAGTCACTATGCTGCAGGTAAGCTCACAGAATGTATACTATTAATAATTCTCATTCTCACTATCTCTCTATCTTTGTGGGATACAATAAATCTGCTGGGTCTACAAGTAGTATATTGTTTCAGTTCCAGAGACGATGGAGTGCCTTAATTCTATTTAAAGGTGGATTCTGATGCAAAAATGGCATGCTAGCTAATTTGAGAATGTTATTTCTCAATAATTAAAGCTTCAACCCTACGTGTTTACCCTTGCAAATTTGTTAAACACATAATTTAAGTTACAAGGTTAAAACTATAAAGTTAAAGTGTCAATAGTTCAAAAATTGCATGCTGTAAGGAATTCCTATTCCCTTTAAATATGGGAAAATTTGAATGAACCAGCACCATTTTACACTGTGATTGTTTGTCTGCAGGTGGAGGGTTCTTAATCTCTAAGGGAAGTAAGACGTCTTACAATAGAGCATGTATGTGTTCCAAAATGAAATTAAAAGATTCATCTGCTAATTCGTCAGCGGGGGGGGGGGGCTGGGTTTCTAAATATTTGTCCCAAGCAGAGGAGGATGATTCTAATTTAGTTGTACTCCTGGAGGGTACATGGTATCTAGATGGGTCACTCCTTTGGGATGTCCCAGATGAGCCCAGGGTCTATGAAGGGTTATATTCTGCCTTTTGCATGTGCTTGTGTTGAATTGGCGACATGACGGTTATCAGGGACTACTCTGCAAATACAACATTGCATGATCCTGTTTAGCATTAGACACAGACTCAGCACATAGGTTACAAAGCTGAATGGGGGAAACACCAACACTTCCTTACATAGTAAACACATATGAGAAGTGTTTAAATTGTAGATTGCTTTCCTAAAGAATCAGTGTTATATCCTAAAACTTTAGCTGCACTAGTTTGCTCCATAACTAATTAGGATTGTAAGAATAGGAATGTGGAATTGTGGGAAACAACTTTTCAACTTTGGCAAAATCACTACTTTCCCTATGAAAGATAGCACTTATTTCAGGGATCCAATGGACTGCAAGTTAGAGTCTTTCTTAAGGACTTCTGCAGGGACAGTCAACACCAGAATGTTTGTTGTTTAAAAAGATAGATTATCACTTTATTACCCATTCCCCATTTTTTTTTTTTTTTTTTTTTTTTAAGTTTTCAAAAGAGCTTTATTAAACTTATCGAGTTTACAAGTATAAATATACGAATAATGAAAACCAAGAGAACAATACAGATGCAAATATAACAATGCGAGGACACAGTCCGTCCTCTAAACTGTCTATAGACATACATTGCGAAATAATTGATATACTGTTCAAGGAAGTACTTATAACACCATCATGAACTAATATAATTAAAGGTACTTTATAACGCAGTCAGGGGAGACCCAAAGGTCTCTTGGCCAAATAGAGGGGGGAAGGGAGAAAGGTCTAAGGGTGGGATAGGGGGGAAGGGAGAAAGGTCTAAGGGTGGGATAGGGGGGTAGGGAAAAGGGTTGAGTAATATGTCATTGGTCGTAGGTGGGTGTTTCAAAGGAAATCCAGCTGGGCCTAGTAAGAACTATCCCTAGGTCAGATCTCTCATTCCCTCCGGGAATAGCTAGGAGGGAGTGAGGACATTAGGTCTCCAGGTTGTATCATAAGTGTCTTTCCAGTCGGTCCATGTAAGCTCAAATAGGTCAGAATTACCTAGGTTGTAAAATATGCTTTTTTCCATATTATATAAGTAGGCCATATAGTAGCAAACTCTCGTCCAACTAGGTGAGGGCTCTGATTTCCAGTCACAGGCAATCAGGTGTTTGATGGACATGAAGAGGTATATACTAATGTAAGCATGGTGTTTGGGGAGAGAGTGGGTACCTATGTGTAATAGGGCAACTGCAGGAGAGCTACGTAAGGAGATTCCCATTTTGGAGAGGGCTCCAAAACATTTTGTCCATAAAGGGCGTATTTTAGGGCACTCCCACCAAATGTGCAGAGCGTCCCCTCTCTGACCACAATCTCTCCAACAGTACGGAGATGCGCTAGGGAATATTTTAGCTAGCCTGATGGGCACATAGTACCAATGGGCCACCAACTTGTAATAAGTTTCATATAGGGTGGTGCAATGTACAGCTTTTTTGGTTCGTTCAAGCGCTTGTTCCCAATCATCTACTGTGAGCGGTTTGTCTAGCAGGAAGCTCCTCTTGGCCAGGTGAGGGGCCGGAACTGGGTTTGGATCCGAGTCCAACAGGGTGTAATGTCTAGAGAGGGGTCTATATAGCCTCTTTCCTAGGTTCCAAGTGGACTCCCACGGGGTCAGAGGGCGATTTGACTGAGGCTTGAAGCCCCAGGCGGTCATAAAGCTTTTGATTCTGTAATATTCAAATTTCAGGATATGGGGTAGGGCCACATCAGCCCCCAATTGGGACTCAGTTTTAAATCCACACTCCGGTGCCGGTAGCCAGAGGTCCGAGACCACCTTTATTCCAATTTGGGTCCATCTCAGAGGATGGGCATCCTGTAGGCCTACTAACAGGCCGGATAATGAGGTTATGGGAGAGGGGTGAGGGGCAATTTGTCTAGAGTGGCGGATTTTGTCCCAAAATTTCAGGCATTCCTGGATGATGGGGTTTATCAAGGATAGTTCCCTACGGCAATGGGACGGCGTCCATATCAGGTCACGTAAACTTAGGTTATAAGGGAGTGAAGCCTGTTCGATGGAGTGCCATTTGCAGGAAGATTGCGTGACTCCCCATTGGGAGACATGGGTGAGCATTGCTCCCTCGTAGTATCTTACCACGAAGGGAGAGCCCAGACCGCCCTTAGATCTAGGTAGCTGTAGCACTCTCTGCGCCACCCTTGGGGGCTTGCCCTGCCATATATGTTTAGTTATTTCGCTCTGAAACTGTAATAGAATGTGCCTGGGCACTCTGATTGGCAGACAGCGGAATAAGTATGTGAGACGAGGCAAAAAAGACATCTTTAATGCTGCTATCCGCCCTAACCACGAAACTTGCGAGAGGTTCCAGCTCTTGCCGAGGGAGCGAAGCTCCGATAGCAAAGGGAGGTAGTTGTCCCTGATAATCCGGGGGAAGTCATTGGATAATTTGACTCCTAAGTGGGTCACTGAAGTGTCCGACCATCTAAAAGGATATTTGATTTTTAGAGGGGCCATAGACGAGCTCTGGAAGCCTTGGGTGTAAATCTCAGTTTTGGGAATGTTTAGTTTGTAGTGAGAATGGGCACTAAATTCCTTGACTATAATTAAGAGTCTTGGGAGGGTGGACGCAGGATCTGAAGAGAAAAGGGTGATATCGTCCGCAAATAAAGCTATATTGTGCTTGGTGCCACAAAGGGTAATCCCACTCATGTGTGGGTCGCGTCTAACTTGTTCTGCCAACGGCTCTATGGCCAGCGCGAAAAGTAGGGGTGACAGGGGGCAACCCTGCCTAGTCCCATTGGAGATTTGAAAAGGGGGGGTTTGGAAACCTAGTCCCTTAACCGAAGCGGAAGGAGTAGAGTATAGGGCTTTAATTGCTCCCATGAGGGAATTCGGGAATTGAAAGGCATCAAGTACTTCCCACAGAAACCGCCATCTCACCCGATCAAAGGCCTTTTCTGCGTCTAGCGATATAATCGCCATAGGTTTATTAAGGCTAGACGACAGGGACATCACATTCAAGAGTCTTCTAGTATTATCTGGACCCTCTCTTTTGGGAATAAATCCAACTTGGTCTGGATTGATTAAATAGGGGAGGAGGTTGGCAATACGGTTAGCTAGAATTTTGGAGAAGAACTTAATATCAGTGTTGATTAGTGAGATTGGCCTATAGCTGGCACAAAAAGAGGGGTCTTTATTAGGTTTCAGTATAGTCACAATAGTGGCTTCAAGGAATTCACTCCTAAATTTGCCTTCATCTCTAGCTAAATTGAAAAGTCTAAGAAGCAGGGGGGAGAGCTCCTGGATGTAAGTTTTATAAAAATGCACTGGGAAGCCATCTGGACCAGGTGATTTAAATGATTTAGAGTTCTTGATAACCAGTTGTACCTCCCTAAGGGTGAATGGCGAATTTAAGGTGTCTTTTTGATCGGGTGAGAGGGACGGTAGGTTCAGTGCTTTTAGATACTCACGAATGGAGTCTTCTGAGGTTACTGGGGGGTTCTCAGTTTTTTCTATGTTATAGAGGCTGGAGTAAAAATCAGCAAAAGCCTCCCCAATTTGTGAGGGGATTTTAAGGAGGGAACCTCCTTTAACAATGCCATGAATACGTGCGATACTAGTTCTGCTTCTAAGTTTATTGGCTAAGAGAGTATCCGCCTTATTGCCCTTATAGAAGTATAGTTGCTTCAGTTTAGTTAAGTTGTCCTGGGTTCTCCGAAGCTCTAGCTGAGATATGTGGTTTTTAATATTGGTGATTTGGGTCGTTACGGAGTTAGTAGGCTTTACTCTATTTAGGGCCTCTAATTCTCTAAGTTTAATGTGAGACTGAGACAGCGAGAGTCCCGCTTGCTTTCGTAGTTTAGCCTGTTCAGAGATCATTAAGCCTCTTATGGTCGCTTTAGTAGCTCCCCAGAGGGTGTCATCACCCACTTGTGCCCGGTCATTAATTTCTAGAAAGTGTCTGATTTCTGTGCGTAATTTTTCTCTAAGGGGGATATCTTGCAAAAGGTTGTGGGGCATGCGCCAGGAGGGTCTGGAGCGAGTGGTATTTGAAGATATAAGGTCGACGGTAACACAGTCGTGGTCCGACCAAGGGCAAATATGGATGGCCGTGTTAGTTACTAGGTCAAGGGAGTCTGCCGTAGAGAATATGTAGTCAAGTCTGGCGTATTGTCGGTGTGGCAGTGAGTAGTGGGTGTAGTCTCTGTCCTGAGTGTGGATAGCCCTCCAAATGTCGAAGAACCCTGAGCCTGTCATAAGTGTGCGGAATTTCGCAGCAAGTCTTTCCGTAGGGGGAGGAGTCCTAGCTAAGTCAGAGGATTTTCTATCTAGTTTCGGTTCCCAGGTCATGTTGAAGTCGCCCGAGATAATGACCCTACCTTGTTTGTGCTGAGAGATGACATGGAGAATGTGTTTGAGGCACTTAGGTTGATGAATGTTGGGTAGGTAGACTGAAACAAGTGTGTAGAGCACGTGGTTAATATTACAGATTAGAATAATATATCTGGCCTGTGGGTCTCTGATGTAAGAGGATTGCAGTGCCCCTGGCTTTTTTGGTAAAGGGAGCATGTTCAATGTGCGTGTAATCCCTAGAGGAAAGTCTGATCGGTTCATCGTTTAACCAATGCGTCTCTTGGAGGAATACTATGTCAGGGTTGTGGTGCCTCAACGAGCGCAAAAGGAGACTTCTCTTAAAGGGAGTATTAAGTCCTCTAACGTTGTGGGTTAGAAACCTCAAAGGAGAGGAAGTCATGTCTAGTAGTGATTGAGAGTTGGGACCGTGAAGTCGTAGTACCTAGGTCTGGAAGACAGAATGGGGAAAATAGAGAGGAGGGGGAAAGGTAGGTAGGAAAGGATGGCACTTAGCAGTGCCTCTGGTGTGGTGGAAGTAGTCCACCTCAAGAGAGCCCTAGTGTGGGCTTCAATTGGGGGGCTGAATGAACAGCTCCGGAGCTAGCTCAGTGTAGCAGAAGCGTCAGCCCCGCTCCAGGGACGTATTTATCAAAGCATAAAGTGCTTAAGTCGAAATAATTACAAAACAGCAGGTAACATAACTTATCATAACTTATAAAATATAACTTATTCCAAAAGTGAACATTGTGACGGCTTATAGAATCTCACAGGGGTCCTGCCTGCCTCAGAATGCAGGCTAGTCAGTAGAAAACATCAGGGGAGACCTAATAGCCGACTTATTTATAAACTAGGTCAAGTAACTTCGGAAGGAGCCTATTCAGCATGCTCAGAATGTCCTTGAGAAACTTGCAGATGTTGTGTCTTGGGCCTTTTTATTCTCTGTTCTTTTGTTGACCATTCAGGGGCTGAAGCTTTCAAGGTAGATTGAGGTTGAGCCCGTACATTTTGGGGGTCGACTAATAAACCCCATGAGGTCAGCAGAGTCGCACCCTGCGAGGGTGTGGTAATGGTTATGGACTGGTTGTCTTTGGTAACTATGAGTCTGGTTGGGAACCCCCATCGATAACGGTAGTTAGCCCTGCGCAGAGCAGTGGTCACCGACTGGAAGTGTCGGCGCTGTTGGAGGGTGTGTGCTGAAAGGTCAGGTAATATTTGTACCCCCTCGAACCTTCCACTTAAGTTTGGTTTACGATAAGCAGCTTGAAGGAGGCGATCTTTATATAGGTAGCTATGGAAGCACACCACAATGTCCCTCGGCTTGTCAGAACTCACCGACCTGGGGCGCAGAGCCCTATGCGCTCTCTCCATTGTGCCAGACAGTCCTTCCGGGGTGCCTATTAGCTCTTTGAAGAGGTCTTGGAGGTAACCTTGGATATCTGCTGGAGCTACCGTTTCTGGGACTCCTCTGAATCTGATATTACTACGCCTCGATCTGTCCTCCATGTCAGCCAGTTTAGATTCTAATTGTGAGATCTGCTCAGCCAGGTTTTCAGCATAGGCCAGGATATTGGATTGGTCCACAGCTTGATCATCTTGCTTGCGCTCCAGCGCATCAACCCTGTCACCAATTTCTGAAATTTCCTTTTTGAGTTCAGCTGAGCTGCGTTGGATTTCTTGGGTGATGGACTTAGTCTGGATGGCCAGGAGTTTCTTGAGCGATGATTCTGTAATGTAATGTTGGGAGGAAGATGCTGAGTGTTGGCTAGATTGAGATTCTTCATCTTGGGACTCTGGTTCACTCATTTCACCTCCTGGGTGGGATGGGGGTTCCTTAGAAACGTGGGCAAAATGGTCAAAGACTGTCTTCCTGGGTTTGGGGTTAGACTTTGAATGCTTCTTTATCATGTGAGGCATCTTATAGGTTAATGGTTAGATCTCTGGAAGGCAAAGTAGTGAATCTCTGGAGGCTCAAGAGCAATATCCTGCTGCTTTGAAAGAAATTCAAGGGTTATACATACTAAAATCAAGCACGTAGTTTACATAATACCTATCACATTGTTGGAGCGGGGCTGATTTACATATCAAGAGGAGAAATTACATGAGTGTACAGTTTTGTTGCCACCACGCTAGTCCCTCACCTCGGGGAGCAGGGGGATACGACCCGAAGGAAGGGAAAAGGGAGTTGGAGGTGACCCACCCGGACAAGCCGGGCGGGAGCGGGGAGGTGAGGGGTTAGTCAGTAGGGTATAGAAATCAGTCAATATACCACAGGTGAATTGTTAGTTCAGTGAGGGCAAGCCTGACTGTGTCAAATATGAGGTGAGAGAGTGAGAGTATTACACAGGCGGGCTTATAAACCTAGATCACCCGGAGCAGTGGCCCCTGTCAGCTAGTGCTCAGAGCAAGAAGCTAAGTTTGCTTCCTAAGATAGTAAATAATTCAGGTAAGTGCAATAAGCAGACAGGAGCAACTGGGGTTCAGGCAGAATGGAATCACAGAGTAATTATGGGCGATATTATACAGCAATCCCTGCAAAGGAAATGAAGCATACAGTTGCTTAATATACAGGCAGGACTATTATCATGAACTGGACCTGCAGGAAAAAAAAGTTGTTAGACCAGCAATGAAATAACACAACACTCCACCTTGAGCCTAAGCCCAAAGACATATAAGCTGACGCAGCAGCAATAAGGTAACAGCATAGTAATAAGGCCCGTTAGTATGGAATGTCAGGCTGTGCAGTGCAGGGCCAGAGACATATGAAATAGCACAGCTGCAATATTTGTTAACAGTCTAAGGCATATACACAGGCTAATATGGGCTGCAGAAGTGTGTTACACAGATGATGTGCCAGACTGCTGTACGTAGCTGGGAAAGTACTGGGTTCCTTAATTATCTAAGGAGAGTCTTGGGGTGTTCTGCTTGAGGCTGGCCCAACTTTGAAAAAGCAGTTTAAGTCTAAGTTCAGACAAGCAGCTCAGAGCCCCAGTAAAAGTAGCGTGAGCAGGCAGGGAATGTCTTGTCAGGGCCTGTTGAATGGGTCTTAATAAACAATGGGGATGCGCTTCTAAGAGACTGCTGTTAACTTGGTAGGATTACTCCCATCAAGAGCGTATCTAGGGCCTGGCAGTGTGACCTCCTCTAGTACAGGATTAGGCTGCACATCCACAATGTTCAAGGGGGGGGCAACAGCGGCTCGAGCCCCCTCTAGAAAAGTCTCTCCCCAAGCTGGGCAATATAACTCTATGTGAGGAGGCCCCCCAACACCTGGCCAACAATATAGGGAATATATAAAGGAATAGTCTCACCAATTCTCTGAGTGCGGCTGGGCGGCAAATCCTCTGCTGATGGTGGAGGATCGAGGAGTCAAACAGGCGCTGGTATCTGTTTCAAATCTAGGCCCAAGATGGCCGCCGTTCGCGCCCTCCTGTGCTGCACGAACAAGAAGGCCTAACAGCCACTGCCTTGAGGGGCGAAACTGAACCTCCGGCACCTCTAATGCTTCGTCTCCCCCGGGCACCGCACCGGAACAGCTCTCGCCACTTGCCTCTGCAACCTCCACAGTCTCCAGATCAGGTCACCCGGGCTCCCACGTGCGCTGGCCCCCGAGGCTCCTCAAACAAACAGGTACAGAGCGTCTGGTGACTAGGAGACCCCACGCAGCTGACCAGTGCTCCGGAGCGGATCCCCGGCCCTCCGGAGCAAATCAGTAGGCAGGGCTGAGGGTAAGACAAGGGTATCCGGAGCAGGTTGCTTCTTGTGTCCTAGGAATCAGGCGGTCAGGGTCTGTAATTAAACCGGCTCGATGTAGGGCAGTTGACCTTGGCTAATCCTCTGTATAAGGTGGTAATTGGCCCTCCGGAGCGGAGCCCCGACCCTCCGGAGAGCAGGTCTCTTCGCTGTCCCCCTCAGGAGCACTGTTAGTTAGAGAGGCAATAGTATGCCCGGACTGTAAATGAGTAAAACGTCCCACCGATACTTTCAGTCCTGTCCGGAGTACTTAGGGTGAGCAGGTTAAGTACCAGGGGCAAACAAAAAGCAAAAATTTCGTACTTTAACCCACTAAATGTCAGGGTTTTATAAGTCTGCAGGAGAGAGCTTCAGGCAGACACGTCTTCACTCTCCAGCGGCTAGCTCCGCCCCTCCCATTCCCCAGTTTTGCATAACCAACACTGTTATATTAATATACTTTTTACCTCTGTGATTAACTTGTATCTATCTTCTGACAGCCCCCTAATCACATGACATTTTATTTATTATCTATTGACTTTCATTTTAGCCAATTAGTGCAGTGTCTGCCACAAGCCACAGGCATGATCACAATGTTTAGACAAAAAACTGACAGATAGGTTGGGTGACCTTATCTGAGATAGACTACATTTATAGCACTCTGGGGATTACTCAATTAAATCAAATTGTGGTAACAGAGAGAGTCGTGCAAGGATGTGCAAAGAACAAAGACAAAACTGTCTGAATAAACTAATTTACATTAAAAATTAACTTTTATTAAAGGCTAGTTAAAAATGGAAAACACACACTTAAAAACACTCTTAGGAGCCAAGATAATCTTACTTATAGAGCATGTACTAGTTGGTATAGTGGATATATAGTATCTTGAATAAATTGAATATATGATGTTGGGGCTAGTAGCAATACCTCGTATTCAATGTACACCAATGGTGAAAACTCAAGTAAGGTTAATCAGTGTGTTATTACTGATGATTATTGATTTGTTATACACTTTTATTCACTAGTCGTGATATTAGGGACTTTCTATAGAATCCCTTTGAGTTACTCTGTGAGTTTCAGTACACATATACATGTATGGCTATATTATAGCCTGTTTCAGGAGCTCAAATGTTAACATTGTCATGGTTTGAGTTGTGAACATTAGTAGAATAAAGGCTTCGTGCTAAATTTTGATAGTGTCTTCGATATTTAAATACACAAAGTCTGGCAAACATACACACTGTCATTCAAGGTACCAGTGAAATTAGAGGTCATACTTCATAGTAATATTATCACGAAGATCGAAATAATATTCATTGTTATTTGCCCTATAAGTTAAGTCTAAATTCAATCCTACCATTGCCATATATTATCCAAAAAACTTTTATAATAAAAAAGGATACCCATAATCACATTAGAGTGTATATTCTTATGCACTAGTTGATCTAGGATTATTTTATTATTATTTTTATTAATTTACTTATTACTATATATTTTCTAAGCACATAATTTAACTTCAATCTGTACACATCCGTGGTGTTTCTTGGTATTAATAGTTCACTGTGTTTTAGCCTCCACATCATGAAGAATTATGCACACAGTCACTTGTTTCTTTTTAGACACAAAATTTATGATTAAATGTTATTTATAGCACTTCTGATAATTAAACTCACAAGTATTTACTTTATATAGCACATTTCAGCAGCATTTTTCACAAAATGATTACACTGGACATTTTTATAAGATACCACACAATTAGGTGGAATATACCAGCTATAGTAATAATTTTGTAAATCACAAAAGTATTCACAATGCAGGTCGTCAGCACCTGCTATACACAGCACATTTCCACAGTGGCGCTCACAGGGTTAACTCACTACACAGCATCACAAGTTTATTTTAAATAAATCACATGGATTACACAAAGACATTGTAACAAAATTTTTTCGAATATATAAATATTTTGCGGAATATTGTTCATTAACTCGAGGATGCAATAAACCTAAGACTTCATTTTATGGTTTATTAATAAGTTCGCATATATACAAACATAAGGCTACGTTATTTTAATCTACTGCAAAACTTTAATACAATAATAAAGTTACATTTATGATTAGCAACAAATCAGATAACTTTAAACTAGGACCGCAATGATAGGCGGATCCTACACTGAAGATGATGAGGATTGGGTGCTAACAATACCGTCACTTAGGAGGTGTGACCATAAGGCTTTAAAAGACCAGTATGTGAGCGGCGCGCTCACCCTTTGAAAAAGCCGCGAGGCGAAACATGTTAGGGACGTTAGGGACGCTAGGGTACTGGTGATGAGCCCTTGGAGCTCATGTATTTTTAGCTAGCCTTAGGAACCTTGATCATAAACTATACTTTGTACCGTAATCAACTAACCTTAGTTGGGAGTGGTTAATTGGGGCAGAACGCTGGCGTTCATATAGCTGCCGGATAGCTCACAGCTCAAACTTTTACTATGACAGCCAGCTAATGATTTAATATTCTTGAACCTCAGCAGTAGTAACACTGAAGTATAACTATACATGTATTATTGGTTATGCAATACCTATATACAATACTGAATTAAGGCAACGGGAGCAAACTACTCGTTAATCCACTTAGCTGTTTTCCAAATCAGTCTGTGTTTTGGTTAACAGCATGACAGTCTTTAAATTAGATTAACTGAGACTTAACTGTTAGCAGCACTTATATTATTTCTAAAAAGCTTTGATTAAACAGGTGCTAAATACCGCACTTATATGTTTTCTTCTGGGAATGTTAAACCGCAATTAACATATATTTATCTACCGATCATATCTGCTGGATTGTAACACTACGAAGTTGGTGTTCAGTCTATGTAGCAGCGGTCATTCTATTATTACCCAGAGCACGGATATTATGGTATCCACTTAAAGGCACATTTGGAACTTTTATAACAACAGTCTGTCTTATATAACAAGAGGAACGCCATTTATTTAGTGTTTATCACTATGTAATAACACCGACAGTGGTATTCAAAAACAAGAATTTTATAACAAGTCTAAATAAAATATTAACTAATAAGGTCCCAGTCCCAAATATCAGGTATCTTTGCACCTGCAGGGATAAACTTAATGGAACCTTATGAATGTTAGATTAACAATATCTCCCCACTTGGTATAAATCTCTTATGTAAGATACAGTAACATCGATACAAACATTAAAACACTGTATTATTAATGGTGATAATATTACTATGAAGTATGACCTCTAATTTCACTGGTACCTTGAATGACAGTGTGTATGTTTGCCAGACTTTGTGTATTTAAATATCGAAGACACTATTAAAATTTAGCACGAAGCCTTTATTCTACTAATGTTCACAAATCAAACCATGACAATGTTAACATTTGAGCTCCTGAAACAGGCTATAATATAGCCATACATGTATATGTGTACTGAAACTCACAGAGTAACTCAAAGGGATTCTATAGAAAGTCCCTAATATCACGACTAGTGAATAAAAGTGTATAACAAATCAATAATCATCAGTAATAACACACTGATTAACCTTACTCGAGTTTTCACTATTGGTGTACATTGACTACGAGGTATTGCTACTAGCCCCAACATCATATATTCAATTTATTCAAGATACTATATATCCACTATACCAACTAGTACATGCTCTATAAGTAAGATTATCTTGGCTCCTAAGAGTGTTTTTAAGTGTGTGTTTTCCATTTTTAACTAGCCTTTAATAAAAGTTAATTTTTAATGTAAATTAGTTTATTCAGACAGTTTTGTCTTTGTTCTTTGCACATCCTTGCACGACTCTCTATGTTACCACAATTTGATTTAATTGAGTAATCCCCAGAGTGCTATAAATGTAGTCTATCTCAGATAAGGTCACCCAACCTATCTGTCAGTTTTTTGTCTAAACTCCTTTTACTACATAGCACCTATTTCCTTAACCTTACTAATGTGTAGAATGCACATAAGTCATTAATGAATAGAGGGGACAATTTCATTTCATTTTAAGTAGTGCCATTGGACACCTCTTTTGTTTTATGATCACAATGTTATCTATATGGCTCACATGAACTAGCTCTCCCCTGTTGTGAAAAGCAAATAAAAAAGAATGTGATAATAGGCGGCCTTCAAGGGCTTAGAAATTATCATATAATCCTTCCTAGGTTTAGCTTTCAACTTAGAATACCAAGAGAAAAAAGCAAAATTAGTGATAAAAGTAAATTGGAAAGTTGTTTAAAATCACATAACCTATTTGAAACATAAAAGTTTTTTTGGACTTGACTGTCCCTTTAAATCAGCAGTGGCTGTTATATGTGTGGCTGCGACAGGGGCCCTATGGTACGATTCCTTATCTAAACTGGCTGTAGAGTCATCCTTTACAGAGGACCTTCAGAATTGCATTAGGGCCCTCAAAATGGTTAATGCTTTTATTTGTGACACAGTAATGGACATTATCAAGATTGATGTCAAAAATATGTCTATCTCAGTCCTTGCAAGAAGGGCTGCATGGGTAAAATCGTAGTCAGCAGACGGTGTCAAATAACAGGCTCAACAGGAGTTAGACACCAGGAACACACAAGAACAGGAATCTCCTAATCCCTCTCAAAAATGGACAACAGTAAATAATCAACAGAAGAGGACACTCTCCCCACAGCAAATTCAAGAACCAAAAGCCCCGTGTACAACACACCCTAGATCTCCGCGATCGAAAAGGGGTCGTTAATTGTCAAGAGATTAATCTGCTTCTTAAATCCTCTTTGAGCCACAGCTCGTACAAAAGGCATCAAAGAACCTGAACGGACAAGTTGAGAGGTAGGCGCTTAACCTGCCCATGATCCAGTACACACCTTTTAGCAAAGTATTGAGATGCCAGATACCTATGAGGAGATGGTAAGTACAGTATGTTAATACATGTTGATTTTGACATGGAGAGACTTACTAATATACTATGACTATAAGCCGATGATCCACGAAAACAGACATTCTTTCTCATGGGACAATGATTGTAAACCTGGTTTACTGATTTTTTTAAAAAAAAAGGTTTTTGTCTAGTTTACCTAAAGTTGACTCTAGATCAAGTTAAAGGTTCAAAACGCATAGAATAACTTGTTACTTCTCGCCCTTAGCAACCTAGAATAAGTCTTGAAGATGGTCCCTGACTCCCTAATACAATTTAACTGTGAATATATAAGCTACCATCAACCCCCCATAATTTACTTCAGAATATTGCTGGGGCAAGTTGAGATGCCCTTCAAGGGTTGTATCCATGCGCAACGTCACTACAGGCTAGTCTTGCCTGGTTCTGAAAAGTTTGATTGTTTTAAAAATATTGTTTATTAATATGGTATATTACATTCATTGCTTCTCTTTGCTCCACACTCACAGATGCTACAGGTAATTCCTCTTTTAAAAATATAATATGGCACAAAATGCTTATAAACTGACCTTGATTACTCATAATGTTAAGGGATTTAATTCCCCCAGCAAGCGACATAAAGCACTGTCGGATCTAGCTAAACGCGGAGCTGACATTCTCTTTTTGCAGGAGACACATTTAAAAAAAAATAGGGAACCCACTTACGTGGGCACCCATTACACCCAACACTATCACAGTTCAGCAGGGGTCAAGAAAAGAGGAGTCAGCATACTTATTCGCAAAACAATACCATTTACACTTCAACATCTGGATAGAGACACGGATGGTAGATATTTAGGGATATCAGGCCTGCTATTTAGTAAACAGGTAACACTGCTAAATACCTATGCCCCAAACACACACCACATACCTTTTTTAAAATTGCTATTTTGTAAATACCTGGCTATATCGAAGGGGAGGAGATTTTAATTTTTCCATTAGAACCAAAAGTAGATGTCTCTAATCCCAAATCTATGATCTCTAACAAAACAACTAACTTCCTTTGGAAGGCCCTTAAAGATAATAATTTATATGATCTATGTAGATTTATACACCCTGATAAGAGGGACTACACCTTTTTTTCGCATTCCAACCACTCCTACAGCAGAATTGACCATATTTTAATGAACCAGGAAGGTCTTCCCTTGATCACCACTTCAGCTATATCACCAACATCATGGTCGGATCTTTTGGCAGTAGAGGTGAAGTTTAAATGATTAGATACTACTCAAGGACCCTATATTTGGAGACTTGACTACTCCCTTTTAAGCAACACAATACATTTAGAGAAAATAAACAAAACCCTGACTCAATACTTTGCGTTAAATACAAACTCAGTTTCTGAACCTTATATACTCTGGGAAGCCCATAAATGCACTGTCAGAGGGGAACTCATTAAAATTAATCACATATTCAAAAGATAATAATAACTAGTATTTATATAGCGCCTTTCTCCCAGTGGGACTCAAAGCGCTTTTTCAGCGCTCGCTCTCGGAATTAACCAAATCGGCAGCTGAATAGTAATAGTTGTTATTATTACCCAATTTAATGGTACTCATTTTATCGACCTCGGAAGGATGAAGGGCTGAGTCGGCCCTGCCGGGATTTGAACCAGTGACCTTGGATCTTTTAAACAGGCTTTTTTGTAGTCAGGGCATTTACCAACTGAGCTACTTCACCGGCTAAACAAATATACAAAACACTAACATCTAAATTAACTCAGGCTGAATACAGCCATAAACAGGACCCCTCTAACACACAGATCTTAGCGGATATCCAAAACCTTTGCAAACAACTCAACGACTTTCTATCTGTAGAACATCAAAAATCTCATATGAGAACTAAACAACTTTTCTTCTATGAAGGGAACAGGGCAGGTAAACTCCTAGCTCGTGCCCTCAAATGAAAAAGGCTTAAATCATATATACATGACCTTAAACTATCTGACAACTCAAGAGTTAAGACCACTCCCGAGATTTTAAAGCAATTTTACAAGTATTATTTTACGCTATATAATATTTCCCCACAAACTCACATAGGAACAGAAGATCCTAATCTCCTTAAATACTTGTAACATACCTCAAATCACAGGCACGCAGAAGAAAGGATCTGAGCTCACAAATAACTCCATCAGAAATCTCCTCTGCTATAAAACAACTCAACACAGGGAAGTGCCCAGGCCCTGGTGGCTTATCGGTCAGATACTATCAAACCTTTCTACCAATCCTACTTCCCCATATGTTGCACATATTCAACTTCACTTCTTCCACTAACACCTTCCCAGCCTCTATGCTGGAAGCCCACATATCTGTTATACTTAAACCGGGGAAACCCCCAGATTGCCCCTCCAACTTCAGGCCCATATCATTGTTGAATGTAGACATTAAGGTCTACGCTAAAATATTGGCTTCTCGTCTAAATAAAATACTTCCGTCCTTAATAAATATAAATCAAGCCGGATTTACTCTAGGCCGGGAAGCCCGGGATAACACCACTAAAATCCTTACCCTAATCGAATACACATCATCACATCAAATTCCCTCTATATTTGCATCAATGAATGTGGAAAAAGCCTTTGTTAGGTTACATTGGAACTTTCTCAGGCACACCCTATTAAAATTTGGACTCCCAATCATTTTTGTTGAAAAAATATTTGCCCTCTACAGCCAACCCAGCGCTAAAATCACATTAAACAATGAGGCCCGTTTATCAAGCTCCGTATGGAGCTTGAAGGGCCATGTTTCTGGCGAACCATCAGACTCGCCAGAAACATCAGTTATGAAGCAGCAATCTTAAGACCGCTGCTCCATAACCTGTCCGCCTGCTCTGAGGAGGCGGACAGAGTTCGCGTGAAATCAACCCGATCGAATACGATCGGGTTGATTGACACCCCCTGCTAGCAGACGATTGGCCGAGAATCAGCAGGGGGCAGCGTTGCACCAGTAGTTCACAAGAGCTGCTGGTGCAATGCTGAATGCGGAGAGCGTATTGCTCTCTGCATTCAACAATGTCTGTCGGACATGATCTGTTGATCAGATCATGTCGGACAGACATTTCATAAATAGGCTCCAATGACTTATCACCTCCATTCCCTATATTTAAAGGCACGCAACAGGGATGCCCGCTTTCACCACTTTGACCAATCACGATCCAGTACCTACACACACCTCTATTGCGTCATCATTAATAATGGCTGATGGCAATACCCCTCACAGGTAGAGTGATAAAAATTATATCAAGAAAGGTAAGAGGTGTGTGATCCGACTGATCCAATATCAATTAATCAAAATCAGGCCAAATAAATAGGAAAGTGTGTGTGTCCTAGCGCTGAACTAAAATTGAAAGACGATACCATCTCTAATCACCAAAAAGGGACCTAAACCTCTCAACTAAAAGATGGCCAAATGACCAATTAAAGGTATATTACATCATTATGAAGAATATATATAGGGTGTTAGAAACTGTAGCGGAGAGGCAGTAGGATCCGCAATATCTTTAATTAGGCAGAGACATCCTCATCTTAAAAATGTCGTCTAAATAATTCAGTCCAAGTTTAAGTCTAAATCAGCTATTTATTTTGCTTCTAGCCACTGCTTAAAACTGGTGCAACAACAACAACTGCTAACAACAACTGTCTTAGACAATACAGTTACTCAAAACTGAAGTTAACCCCTCCAGTACTGTTGGATTTGCACCCTGTAGCTATAATGGGCACAGGGTGACTTAACATAATGCCCGAATCCATAATCCGTAGGGAGGTTGACAGAGGGGTCTGTCACAGAAACCCTTCAGATTGAGGGACACATAAACCCCTTACTGGGGTTCTTTATGATATTAGCGGGCCCTCTAAACAAAGACCCTTCAATGGCTCGACATATATCGCACCAACAGCCTAACTAACTCATATAAGGCTCTTGCTGGCGACCCTCAACTGTGAGCTACTTCTAGTGGAACAGGACAACATGCCTAAACCCTAACATTAAATTGTGTAAGTAAGTAATCTAGCTAAAAATCCATCTAATGGACCCATAACCTAAAAAGGGGCCTAATGAATGTTAAATGAAATACAGATCTGAGACAGAGAGAAAACACGGGTCCTAATGCGCCAGAAATAGTTATTATTGGAAAGCAGCTAGGTCAATATTAAGATTAAGACCGGCTGGATGCATACTTTTCAGCACATGGATCCAATAGGTCTTTCTCTGTCTCAATCTATAAAATCGATTGTAAAGATGAGATTTGGGAATGAATTTGATGGGAGTAATAGAGAAACAATTAGTGTTACCATTGTGTTGTAAATTACAATGTCTTGAGACACTATGATTCCTATAATAGTTTTTCATATTACGTTGATGTTCAGACCATCTAATACTGAACCTTCTACAGGTACGACCAACATATTGGACCCCACACATGCAGGATAAAAGATAGACTACATATTGAGAGGCACAAGATACATGGCCTATTGTAGAATATTGACGTCTAGTTACATTGGATTTAAAAGTCCTGTTTTTATCTATAATGTGATTGCATAGTTTGCATCTACTAGCTCTACATTTAAAAGCACTATATGCTTTGGATCCTATCAAAGGTCCCTTGGGGCACTTTTCTTTTGATGTTTAACCACTTTACTGGGGGCTAAAATAGTTTTAAGGTTAGGTGCTTTTTTGTAAACAATCTTAGGTTTCAGCCCTATTAAATTGCCCAAAATGGGATCTTTAGTGAGGATACCCCAGTGCTTGATAATAATATTTTTTATTTTATATTATATTATATAGAGCAAGTAGTTTGTATCTTTCTCACAGCCTGATGAAACGGCAATTATTTTTGCTGAGAAACGCGTTGCTGAATCTCTAGTGTGTTTATTAAAGTTCACACTATTTTACAATATTTGTTCTGTATTTATTACTTTTTTATCACTATACATATTTGGTCGTATCTTTTGACCCCACCTAATCCTGTGCGAAACCCTCCTGAATACCAGGATGACCATTACCCTCTGAGGATTTCCCGTTGTGGCGATTAGTGCTTCGCTTCACGTGACTTGATGCTGGCGTGTGAGAGTTCCTGCCGAGAGTCTATCAGTGACTTTGGTCCCGTATTGTCTAGTGAGGCACTCCGGTTGTGCCGCCCTGTTTGTAAGTATCCATCCACTGGGAGGGCGTTCGTATCTTTGTATTTGTGTGCGTGTAGCTACCTAAACGATACTACCCTATGTGGCGCATCTTTCTTTCCCTGCTTCTATAGGATCAACTCAAAGAATAGTGAAATCTACTCTGTACCGCACAAAAGATAAGGGGGTTCTGGGTGTACAATACTATAGGTGGGCAGGCTTTTTTTACACAGAGTGTAGACTGGTGCAAAAACTCTTTACATAAAGAGTGGGTCCTTTTAGAACATACTCTTGTAGAGGTACCACAATTAGGTAGCTATTGCTGGCTCACTCCCTCTCATCGGCAGCTTAGCCATAACACCTCTAAGCTGACTGTAGAGACATATAAAATATGGGATAACTATCTCCACGAAGGTCTCCAAATTAACACCACTATTCAATAACCTGAGCTTACCGATAGTTACTATCCATTCCCACCTCGATACCCCCCAATACCCTATCTGATACAGCCTCCTGTTATGACATCCTGCAAAATAATAAAATAAAGCCAAGGGCAGATCTTCAAGACTATCAAGCTGGGAAATTTTACAACTGGTTTAGGTACCAACTACTTACACATTACATCTGTAACCACATAGAGAAGGAAAACATATTCAGACCCCTTTTGAAACATTGTCACATTAACACATGAACTCCTCTACAAAAGGCACTCTATCTCTCACTTATAAACTACTCTTAACACACCACTCTTGAAAATTGTACACTAGCAAATGGGAAACGGAATTACAGAAACCACTTACACAAAAAGAATGGTCCCAGATATTTCAAAATATGACCAACTATACCTCCTCTGTACACATTTTGGAGATGAATATTAAACTCCAAAGTAGATGGGTATCTTACACTATCCAGACTAGCTACTATATTTAAAAATACACCTTCATACTGCTGGAGGACATGTGGAAATCAGGGTACTTTTATGCACATATGATGGCAATGCCCCCTTATAACCCCCTTCTGGTCTACCATAATTGAGGAGATAATTAAATCAGTTGAGATAACACTACCACACGACCCAATTACAATTCAATTTAACAAATTCCTAAAGGTTCATTGCAGATTACGACTACAATTGCTGTACATCATGATTAATAGTGCCAAAAGATTAATACCCAAAAAATGGAAACAGACTAGCCCATTTACAGACGGGGAATGGAGAGATTTAGTATCTACCACAATATTACTAGAAAAACACCTTTATGTTATTTCCAAAAGATTGGACGATTACTTGTCTATCTCCTTTCTATGGGAGGAATATATATTATCGACCCACTAACCTACATGATAAATGCGTCCCTGTGTCTAAACAAGAGTAAATACACTAACAAGGAATACCTCAAAAATCACAAAAATCTAACAATATTTTATACAGATGATTATAACAAATATACTTTCTTATTCAAAATAAGTGGCATGGAGATGAAACTGCTTTTTTAAAAATAGTTATTTCCAACAATCACAAATGAATGTGCACTTTTTCCTTGCTATCCCCCCTCCCTTTGCACAATGGAAATGTAAGTTTATAATGTACATGTCAAGAAAACGTCATGTCATGTTTATTACTGCTGTAATGATTATCACTCAATAAAAAAAAACAGGCTAATGACTCTTTTCTTCTTTGAATCTGATCTGGACTCACTTAAACTGTTACTGAAGGCAAATTAGTTTTTCTCCCCCAGGATAAAAATCAATGGGAAAGAATAGACTGGGAAACCGGTTTTGTTCCTTTCGTTCCTCAGAAGATCAGAAGTCTTCCTCCTATCAAAAGTCTCAGTCTTTCAAGTCAACCTTGAAACCTGGTTCTTCCTGTGCCAAAAGTGAACAGTCCAGAAATCAAACTCCATCACTAAGTCTGCATGAAAGTTCTGCCCTAGGCCAGATTCTGTTCTGGTAGGGGGCAGATTTAGTCTTTTTTTCAGGTTTGTTTTCATTCTGTCAATGACCCTTGGGTTCAAAATATAACATATCCAAGGGTTTTCGATCAGGCCTCCTCAAGGATGATTCCATCTGTCTCGTCTCCCCAAAAATCACATGAAGGCATCTTTCTTCATTCAATGAGTTCAGATTTTTGATAATATGGGAGTAATTGGTCAAGTACCTTTCTCACCAACAGGAACAAGGGTTTTTACTCCAACAGTCATTGTCCCATCTTTCCTCAACAAACACTATCAGTTTGTTGCCCTTCATTTTGGGCTAGCCACAGTTCCATGCATCTTCACAAAGATGTTTGGAGCATTGTTGCCGGTAATGAGAGCAAGGGTTTCTCTATTGCCCCTTATCTGGATGACATCCTAGTTCCTAGATAATAACTCTTTGTAGCTGGTTATAAGGAACTCTTTGGAACATTGATTTTCCTAAGGATAGAATCCTTTGAGTATGAGCAATCGCTAGTGGCAGATAAGGAGCCTGAACTAGGATGTCGTCCATGACTTATTGTGACTACAGACGCCAGTCTTTTGGGTTGGGGGGCTGTCTGGGAGTCTCAAAGGGCGCAAGGAGATTGGTCTCCTCTGGAGGTGAGGTTACCAATAAACATCTTGGAACTCCAAGTGATTCTTCAGGCTTTTCAGTCCTGGCCTCTTCTCAAGATGGAGAAGTTCATCGATTTCAGTAAGACTGGTCTCTCCATCAAAAGATATTCAATCATTTAGTTGCCAATGGTGTCTGCCGTATATAGATCTGATGGCTTCTCATTTGAATATCAAATTTCCAGTTTAATGTGCAAGTTCCAATGATTAATGCCTGAGTGTTTCCATGGAACTTTGGTCTAAGCTATCTGTTCCCTCTGTTTGTTCCAATAGTCATTGCTCGCATCAAACAGGAGTCTCTATCAGCAATCCTGATAGCTCTAGCTTGGCCCTGCAGTACATGGTGTTCTAATCTGTTTCAGAAGTCCTCTTCTCGTCCAAGACTTCTTACTCAGAGACAATACCTATTGCCTCAAGGGCCTCTCTTCCTCCAGGATCTCAAACCTCTAGGTTTCAAGAGATAAATGAAAAACAGCACCCACCAGATTATACTGAGCACGGAGAGGGTTAACCAAACCCAAACAAGTCACAATGCAAAAAAGTTCAAAAAAGTTCTCCAGCTAGTAGTGCAAATCGACCTTTATTTGTGCATACAGGGTTCCAACAATAACAGCAATGTTTCAGGCAAACAATATGCCCTTTGTCAAGCTAAATATCAAGTGATTATACAGGTGTTTAAATAGCCCTACTGGCGCCAAACAATGCATGTTAACTTCCCTAATGCGCCACCTAGTGGTCAAATACATAATTGACTTTGTGAAAAATAATTGTGTGTGTACTTATCTATGTGTTTAAATAGCCATTCTAGCATCTAATAATACACATTAACATCTCAAATGCGCCACCTAGTGGTCCAAAAAATTCCTTTTCTTTTAAAAAAATCCTTTCTTTTTGTATAAATAATTTATGGTGTATATTTATAATGTGTATATAAAGTTGTGTATAGAGATGTGTCCTTATATTATATTCTATATAAAAGTGCTCAAATTTTGTGCTAAAAATTATATATGTTACAAACAATTAAAAACAATTATATGAAGAAATTATAACTTCATATATCACTCAATATTAAAATGGATACTAAAAAAGGATACAAGCTGCATAACATGTAATTATATAATAAAAACCTCTAGGTTTGACAGCATGGAGGTTGAACGACTAATCTTGAAGCACAGAGGTTTTTCTGAAACCAGTGATAAAAAAAAAATATCTCTAAGATCTGGATGGTATATTTTGATTGGTGCTCTTCCAGATATTTTTCCTGACATTTCCTAGAATCCTTCAGTATGTCAGATGTCCTTGACATGGGGTGGTCTGGTAACTCTTGGCTCAATCAGGTAATTAACAAAGCTTATTTGTGGTGGCAGTAAAGTTCCCTCCTAAGTGTATCACAGCTCTTTCCACAAAACCAGTTTTTACTTTCAAGAATGATGCATCCCTGGAGCAGATTTGCAAAGTTGCAACATGGTCCTCTCTGCATACATACTCTAAATTTTACCCTTTTGATGTTTTTGCTTCTTCAGGAGCAGCTTTTGGCTGCTGTGTCCGGAAAATTGGTACTGTCTTAATTTATCCCACCCGTTCCTTAACATGGAGTCTCAGCTTTGGGTATTAAATCTCACATGTTATGGATTTTTTTTTTTTTAAATATCATTTTTATTCAGGTTTTCATTATATACATCTTCATTCTGATATATGTTCATAGATATAAACCCATTTCATAATCACAAATAATAAAGAAAGTACATCATCTTGTTATGAATATCTTGTACATACAAAAAGACAAAGAGAAAACAAAACAAAACAAACAAAAACAAAAAACCCTCTTCGTGCCTGTAGCTCTATTCATTCCAGGCCTGCGGGAAATGTCTGGCAAGAATGTTTAACTGTACATATTCTGAATTAATAAAGTGTTTAACCAGTTGCTTTTGAACGCCAGCAGGGAATGAGCGGATTACCCTTAACCTTTTGATTAAAAAACGCTTTAACTGGGTGTTATCTGGGTTCTTCACATTAAATTGTTTTGATGTATACTGTCTGATTAGTGCTGTTTTGAATACTTTGAACTTTGGGGCCTGAGAAGCTTTCCAAGTCTTTAGAATAAGATTCCTCACCACTAAGATTATAGTATTAACTAAGTTATAGTTCTGAACAATAAGTGAATACTTGACCAGAAAAAAAAAAACATGTTTTGGAAGAATCTTAAATTCCATCCTCAAAGTATTATTAATCCAATAATTAATTTTGCCCTATAATTGATTAATCTTGGGGCATGACCAGAAATAGTGATATATGTCACAGGGCATGTTATGGATTTCTTACGTTTAAAAATAATTGTAATTTAAAAAACAAATTAGCCCCAAGCAAGTTACGTTCGGAAGCAACCAATTAATGTACTAAGAAAGGGGCTAGTGGTTCTGATAAGGGAACCATTAATGGCTGGCTATCAATACCTATGGAGACCTATAGGTGTAACAGTAATATATGCTTATATGTTTGACCATGTAAAAAAAGGTGAACATTTTCACCATTGTATTGGGTCCAAACATTATTATATTATAAATAGATGCAATTGTATGTCCACCAGTGGCGGTTCTAGACAAATTTTACTGGGGGGGCCAAGGTGGGGCCAGTGTTTAATCAGAGGGGCACATTAAAAAAACTAAACAAATTATATTTAAACATTAAATACTTTTATTTTGCTTTACATTAAAATCATTCAAACAGAAAGTTCTTCCTAGTGCAGCTCAAGGTGTATGGTGTATGGGGAGGGAAATAAATCCTGTCCAGGCTGTATAAGCTGTATGTTAACGTGCAAGCAATGCAAAGGGTATGAAGTTGTGGATGAAGCAGAAAATGCGGTATAGGCAGGTAAATGTATAAATAGATGCGGCTTAACACCGGGATAGTGTATAACTCACCACGTTCGCTACTTGAGCCTGTCTCCGGGAGCCTTAGAAAGAACCCGCCATCGCTACTGCACCTCTGACTCGTCACTCGTAGAGGTCGTTGTCCGGTGCTCCACTTGTCATCCGTATGGGCATACCGTTCTGCAGCCTCCGTAGTGCTGTTGGGTTTGCACGTTGTGGCTGAGCGTTGTCAGGTGCTTCCGGTCCGTGACGTGAGTCGTCTCCTGCACCAATAGGATTCCCTACTACTCGAACGTAGCCCCATACACCGGTTATTCACCTGAGTGCCGAGATTCTAGCGTGGTAACAATATGTTCCAAACAGCAAAAAAGAGCAAAAACCATGCGATTCTCCAGGCACTATAAAGTTCTAAAAATGCATATTTTATTGGAAACCAAATGAAAAAAAAGTGAATAAAAACAAAGTGAACATAAAATAATAAAGCTGGGCTGTCTTACGCGTTTCGGCTACATACTAGCCTTACTCATAGACACTAAGGCTAGTATGTAGCCGAAACGCGTAAGACAGCCCAGCTTTATTATTTTATGTTCACTTTGTTTTTATTCACTTTTTTTCATTTGGTTTCCAATAAAATATGCATTTTTAGAACTTTATAGTGCCTGGAGAATCGCATGGTTTTTGCTCTTTTTTACATTAAAATCATACAAACATTTATTTTGTGCATCAATTGAAACAATGAGGTAGGGCCATCAAAAATTAGAAATTAACCACAGATAATATTTAATCCATAATACATTGCACGTATAACACATGATGACACCATCATTTAAAAATTCAGCCATGGTCATTTAGATATATATATATAGTAACAATATTAATGACAGAACTGAAATGTGCTGAATATCAATGATGGAATATATATATATAAATGTCGGTTCCCTGTAGCCATTGCAGCATCCCTGCTGATTATTTTGGGGGATTTGCACATCAGTTTTTAGGCACGCAGCCGTTTTTTGTTTTCCTAGTGCCAGTCCCAGATGTGCTTGCTACCTATACTTAAAGGGACATGAAACCCAAATTTTTTCTTTTATGATTTAGAAAGAGCATCTAATTTGTTTTATTCTCTTGATATACTGTGCTGAAAAGCATATCTAGATATGCTCAGTAGCTGCTGATTGGTTGCTGTACATAGATGCCTCATATGATTGGCTCACCCATGTGCATTGCTATTTCTTCAACAAAGGATATCTAAATAATGAAGCAAACTAGATAATAGAAGTAAATTGGAATGTTGTTTAAAATTGTATTCTCTACTTGAATCATAAAAGAAAATTTTTGGGTTTAGTGTCCCTTTAAGTTGTTTCTTTGACATAAAACTTGACAGTTACCTTTAGCTGCCAGAGGGCATCAAGCAAATGCATCACTTAATTGTGCTCATAACCCACTTATGTATGCTCCTAAAGGGCTTGGATTAACCATTTAGGTTCGGATAACTAACAAATGTACATCCCTTAGGCAGGGCAACGCTGTGGCTGCCAGAGAGGGCCTGCTTTGGCATTCAAGAGGTTAACCTTTTAGAGTCTAGTAAATGTTTTGCTTATATATGGTAATCACTAATGAATTAACCCCTTGATAACTAGGGTGGGCTGTAATGCATTGTATTGAAGAGCTCTGTGGCAACCAAACAAGTTAATCAACCCCTTAGATGCTGGAAAATAGTGAAAAGATTTCTCATGGTTACAGCCTAATGTTATTGATTAACTGTTTAGCTGCTGGAGACTATCAAGTTGATTATGCATCTGATTTTTTTCTGAACCAGAGATTGTGAGACCCTTTTATCATACAATAAGGTCAGCTGCACATTGCTCTTCTATTTGTGTCACTCACTGTATCTTGCTTATTAAAGTCACGGATTAAGCCCTTTACTGACAGAAGGGCCACTGTTGCTAAAGGGTGGGATAATGCAGTGGGACTTGCATATGCTTGTTAATAAAATTATTCACATAAGAATTGTTTTTATGTTTATTTTTTCCCCCATTTCCAAACACAAAATATAACAACATATGAAGCAACTGTGGATATATAGATGAGATCTATATATATAATTTCACCTTTTGGATTTGTGTTTTGTGGGTTTTTATAATTTCAGTAGCAGGATTACATCATTTGCAATGCATTTAGTTTTGAGCTCTTGCTGATATAGAGAATGTGGAAAATATTTATTATGAGACATTATGTCCTGATCCTGAAAATATAATTTACAGTGGGTGCAGAGTCATTTCCAAATTCCAGGCACTATTCCCTGGAGTACACATGGCTGACGGAAATATACTCCCTTCCACCTAGCATGAAGCAGTTTCTTCCTTGGCTATTAGAATTATGACATATAATTTAAATTAGGCCTATTGACTCCGTCCTACCTGAGTTAGGCTCCGCTCCCCCACGCCACCGCAGAGCAGACCACACCGTTCACGATCAGATCACGGATCAGTGTGTGACTGAGTCAGAGTCTCCAAGCCCGGCTACCTGTCCAGTTACTTCTTCGGATCTTCCGTTCTCAGTTCTCACCTAACCGCCTGGGAGATCACGTGCGTGAGCGTGAAGCCATGTGCCCTGCCCCTAGCACAGAGACACAGGCTGGTCACATGACTGCTCAGGGGTAAGCCGCCTGTCAAAATATATATTTTTTAAAGCTAGCTACTTACTAGTTACTACATATTTGGGCAGCTGCGGCCCCTGGGCCTGTATAGTATATAAATTATTAATGTATAACAAATAAAAATAATATTTAAGACAGTCATTTCAGGGGGGCCACAGGGGGGGCCAGGGACATTTTTACAGGGGCACCGGCCCCTGTAGGCCCCCCTGTAGAACCGCCCCTGATGTCCACACATATATTGTATGCCTTCTGAAATGCAAATGTGTTCTAATCTATGTAGGTAGAACTAAGAGGAAAGCCAAAACTTGATTTAATGAACATTTAAGTCAGTGATTTTTAACCTTTTTTTTGCCGTGGCACACTTTTTACATTAAAAAATCCTTTTAAAAAAATCACACATTTTAGCCTAATACAGCATATATATATACACATACACACAAACACACACATACTGTATGTATTGTGCTGTTATGCCTTGCCTCCTACAAACTACCACTGCACTGGGAGTAAAAAACAAGCAAAGTTTAAAAAATATGTCACACTGTTGTCAGTCTGCCGTGGCACACCTGAGGATCTCTCACGGCACACTGGTTGAAAAACACTGATCTAAGTAATATAAAGATTGTTTTTTTAGACACACATAGCCTGTCCCATCACTTTAAGACCATTCATGGATGTGACTCTAGAGGTCTAACTATACAAATAATTGATTGGGTTCCCCCCGGTGATGGCAATAGGCGATTAAAATTAACTAAAAAAAACCACAGTGGATACATTGTTTAAATAATTTACCCATGGAAATTAAATTTGGATATAGATATACAGACTTTTATCTAGTGGTTCTAGTCCTTAATATAAGAGATAGTGTTGACTTACACTTTTAATAAATATATATATATATATTTTTTTTTTTTATTGAGCGAGTCATTTTTAACCCTACAGGCTTATGGAATTGTAATATTTATCAATTAAAGGCAGGATATTATCTATTAGCAGAACAAGAGATTAGTATTAATATATATATTTTTATTATCTCTAAAAAGGATATGTTAAGGTGGGGTAGAACGAGAGGATTAAGTTCGTTTAATATATATTGTTGCCTCCCCTTTAATTTTACGTATTTTTATGTACATGTTTTTTATATTGTCTATTTATCTTAATACCGTATTGATTGTTTATGCCTTGTACTACTATAGTCTTTGAATAGTATTGTTTCACTTGTGATCGCCATATTTATCATAAGGTAAACCAATAGAAAACTGGAGATAGGCTTAAATTTATGGTAAGGCATTACTAATCCAGTGACATTATTCTCTTGAAAAAGCCTGGACGTTTACCAGGCAAAACACATTGAGTGATTTATGTCCACTCCTGGCTACCGTAAGCGATATGTGGCTGTACTTTAGCTCCGCACCACTTCACCAACTGACCTCGGTTATCCAGATTGAGCGTATCTTACATCTAAAGCAGAAGGAGAGCGTGTGAAGGCTGCCTATGAGAGGGACCAGTAGAGTGAACTATTGGCTTGTTTTTGCATTTTATCTTGTACATGCAATTTGTATGCAACTTTTAACTCTTTGTCATTAAATCCTTTTGAATCTGTCTTTCTACAGCTTCAAGATCATTTTGGTTAAGGAAACGCCAAGTTTTTGACCTGCTGCACTTCAGATTCATTACACATAACTTTCACCTGTTTGGAACAATATAAGATTTAAGATTATCATTATTTTTGGTGACTTTTTATTATATATTCATATATATGTTTTTGTTTGCTCACCATTTCTGTGATTATTGAATTTGCTTTTAATATTTATATTAATATATTAATGTTTACATTTTTTGCATGCGCTGCAGTTTTTTGATTGTTTAATAATGGATTCCTATGGACATTCATCATCATAGAAAAGAAAACAAAATGTATGCTTACATGATACATTTTTTTTTCTTTCTGTATGACAAAAGTCCATAGGCCCTGCCCATTTAAAATATTTGGGAGACAGTTCATTTTGCACCTCTGTAGTCCCTGATTTGTCTTTCCTACCTATCTGTTTCCTTTTCTCTGTTCGGCTATACGTTAAACTGAGGAGAGGTGGGAGGGTTTAAAGCTCTTTTGTGGGTTTTTTTACCTCCTCCTAGTGGCGGGAAAAAATATCCCACATGTTATGGATTCCTATGGACTATCATCACCCTGAAAAAAAATAATTATCAGGTAAGCATACATTTTTGTTATTGTTATATATATATTATATGATATAATCATATATAATCATATTTATTTGTATGATAAAAAACTGCAAGTTTATATATATATATATATATATATATATATATATATATATATATATATATATATATATATATATATATATATGCATAATTTAGTTGGCCCTGCTATGTAATGATGATTTGTTTGTTTCTTTTTTTATTGTGTTTAGGATTTTCATTCTCAGTTAAGCAGTCAACTAGAACGAAAGACAATAGATTGCACAGAATTTGAATCCATTATAAGTAAGCAGGAAGAAAATGTAAAAATGCTAAATGAGGCCCTGACAAGGTAAGCTTTTGTTTGCATCTGTGGTTTATGATATATACAAAATTATAATAAATTATAGAATAAACAATTAAATTGTATTTTATTTAATTGTATTCAAATATGTAAATGTATTCAAGCCCTTCATAACAATGAAACTCAGATTGCGGAAAAGTATTCCATGGTGTCTTCTGTCATATTATAAGTAATAATATATCCATCCCTCTGTCTAAGGTTCTGTCACTTGATTAGTAACAGATGTATGATTCCACTCAAAAGAAAGAGAGAGGAAAACTCTTAGTGAAAATACTTTGCTTAATTATTGTTATTTTATGCCCAAATTACCTAGTAACCTCGACAATATTTAATCTGGGTTACCTATCTGAACAAGAGCACAGGTGAAATAATCAGCTGATTAATAAACATGTTTATTTTAAATGCTCTCATCCAAGGTAATCCTAAAAACCTGGACTGTTGGGGTGGTTTGAGGACAGCTTTAAGAACCAGTGGGTTAGAGGGAAAGTGAGATCCTCTAGTAATGGGCAGTAACACTTCCTACAATACTCCAAATACAAGCCTGTCAGCGGACCTGCTGTGTTATGACCCAAACTGTGTGGAACACATGGTGCTTACATTTCTGCGTCGCTTACTCTGGGGTTATTTAACTTCCCTCAGCAGAAATAGAACTATTGCACCTTAAAGGGACAATCAACACCAGAATTTTTGTTGTTTTAAAAGATAGATAATCCCTTAATTACCAATTCCCCAGTTTTGCATAGCCAACACAGTTATAATTATACATGTTTTACTTCTGTAATTACCTTGTATCTAAGTCTCAGCAGACTGCCCCCTTAATTCAATTCTTTTGACAGACTTGCATTTTAGCCAATCAGAGCTGTCTCCATGGTAAATTCACGTGCTTGAGCTCAATGTTATCTATATGAAACACGTGAACTAATGCCCTCTAGTGGTGAAAAACTGCATTTAGATTAGAGGCGGCCTTCAAGGTTTAAGAAATTAACATATGAACCTCCTAGATTTAGCTTTAAATTAAGAATACCAAATGAACAAAGCAAAATTGTTGATAAAAGTAAATTGGAAAGTTGTTTAAAATTACATGCCCTATTTGAAACATAAAAGTTTTTTTGGACTTGACTGTCCCTTTAAGTGGGTGAGACTCTGCAACAGAGGAGGATTCTCAGGCCCAAAGGCAACCATTCAACCTTTTATTTGATTTAATTTGCTTTCATGCATTGTGTGTTATATATATATATATATATATATATATATATATATATATATATATATAATATTAATTGTGTGGAAGTCTTGGTGAGTTCCCACACTTTTTTTTGTAGGACTTGACCCCTGCATGAAATATACCAAAATGGGCCTAGATCAATACTTTGGGTTGCCTACTAAAAAAATATATACATGTGAAGGGTTATTCAGGGATTCCTGACAGAGATCAGTATTACAATGTAACTCGCTAATTTTGAAAAAAAAAAAATGGTTTGGAAATAGCAAAGTGCTACTTGTACTTATTGCCCTATAAATTGCAAAAAAAGCAAAGAACATGTAAACATTGGGTATTTCTAAACTCAGGACAAAATTTAGAAACTATTTAGCATGGATGTTTTTTGGTGGTTGTAGATGCGCAAGAGATTTTGGGGGTCAAAGATTTTTTTCACCATATTTAACAATTTTTTTATAGTAAATTATATAATTTGATGAAAATAATAGTATCTTTAGAAAGTCCATTTAATGGCGAGAAAAACTGTATATAATATATGTGGGAACAGTAAATGAGTAAGAGGAAAATTACAGCTAAACACAAACACTGCAGAAATGTAAAAATAGCCCTGGTCCTTAACGGTAAGAAAATTGAAAAATGGTCCGGGCACTAAGGGGTTAATTAATTAGCCCTTTTAGGATATGCACACATCTCAACCTGTTTTATGTCCCTTTAAATATGAATATTGCATAAATATGATTTTTCATGTTTTCCTCTGCTTGATTGCAAAAGGCTACAATGCACTTCTGTATGTGTCCATATACAGGGAGTGCAGAATTATTAGGCAAATGAGTATTTTGACCACATCATCATCTTTATGCATGTTGTCTTACTCCAAGCTGTATAGGCTCGAAAGCCTACTACCAATTAAGCATATTAGGTGATGTGCATCTCTGTAATGAGAAGGGGTGTGGTCTAATGACATCAACACCCTATATCAGGTGTGCATAATTATTAGGCAACTTCCTTTCCTTTGGCAAAATGGGTCAAAAGAAGGACTTGACAGGCTCAGAAAAGTAAAAAATAGTGAGATATCTTGCAGAGGGATGCAGCACTCTTAAAATTGCAAAGCTTCTGAAGCGTGATCATCGAACAATCAAGCGTTACATTCAAAATAGTCAACAGGGTCGCAAGAAGCGTGTGGAAAAACCAAGGCGCAAAATAACTGCCCATGAACTGAGAAAAGTCAAGCGTGCAGCTGCCAAGATGCCACTTGCCACCAGTTTGGCCATATTTCAGAGCTGCAACATCACTGGAGTGCCCAAAAGCACAAGGTGTGCAATACTCAGAGACATGGCCAAGGTAAGAAAGGCTGAAAGACGACCACCACTGAACAAGTCACACAAGCTGAAACGTCAAGTCTGGGCCAAGAAATATCTCAAGACTGATTTTTCTAAGGTTTTATGGACTGATGAAATGAGAGTGAGTCTTGATGGGCCAGATGGATGGGCCCGTGGCTGGATTGGTAAAGGGCAGAGAGCTCCAGTCCGACTCAGACGCCAGCAAGGTGGAGGTGGAGTACTGGTTTGGGCTGGTATCATCAAAGATGAGCTTGTGGGGCCTTTTTGGGTTGAGGATGGAGTCAAGCTCAACTCCCAGTCCTACTGCCAGTTTCTGGAAGACACCTTCTTCAAGCAGTGGTACAGGAAGAAGTCTACATCCTTCAAGAAAAACATGATTTTCATGCAGGACAATGCTCCATCACACGCGTCCAAGTACTCCACAGCGTGGCTGGCAAGAAAGGTTATAAAAGAAGAAAATCTAATGACATGGCCTCCTTTTTCACCTGATCTGAACCCCATTGAGAACCTGTGGTCCATCATCAAATGTGAGATTTGCAAGGAGGGAAAACAGTACACCTCTCTGAACAGTGTCTGGGAGGCTGTGGTTGCTGCTGCACGCAATGTTGATGGTGAACAGATCAAAACACTGACAGAATCCATGGATGGCAGGCTTTTGAGTGTCCTTGCAAAGAAAGGTGGCTATATTGGTCACTGATTTGTTTTTGTTTTGTTTTTGAATGTCAGAAATGTATATTTGTGAATGTTGAGATGTTATATTGGTTTCACTGGTAAAAATAAATAATTGAAATGGGTATATATTTGTTTTTTGTTAAGTTGCCTAATAATTATGCACAGTAATAGTCACCTGCACACAAAGATATCCCCCTAAAATAGCTAAAACTAAAAACAAACTAAAAACTACTTCCAAAAATATGCAGCTTTGATATTAATGAGTTTTTTGGGTTCATTGAGAACATGGTTGTTGTTCAATAATAAAATTAATCCTCAAAAATACAACTTGCCTAATAATTCTGCACTCCCCGTATGTACACATATGTATTTATATATATATATATATATATATATATATATACACACACAGTGGGTATAAAAAGTCTACACACCCCTGTTAAAATGGCAGGTTTCTGTGATGTAAAAAAATGAGACAAAGATAAATCATTTCAGAACTTTTTCCACCTTTAATGTGACCTATAAACTATGCAACTCAATTGAAAAACAAACTGAAATCTTTTAGGTGAAGGGAAGTAAAAATAAAAAAATAATATGGTTGCATAAGTGTGCACACCCTTAAAGTAATACTTTGTTGAAGCAACTTTTGATTTTATTACAGCACTTAGTCTTTTTGGGTATGAGTCTATCCACATGGCACATCTTGACTTGGCAAGATTTGCCCACTCTTCTTTGCAAAAACACTCCAAATCTGTCAGATTGCGAGGGCATCTTCTGTGCACAGCCCTCTTCAGATCACCCCACAGATTTTCGATTGGATTCAGGTCTGGGCTCTGGCTGGGCCATTCTAAAACTTTAATCTTCTTCTGGTGTAGCCATTCCTTTGTTGATTTGGATGTATGCTTTGGGTCGTTGCCATGCTGAAAGATGAAGTTCTTCTTCATTTGCAGCTTTCTAGCAGAAGCCTGAAGGTTTTGTGCCAATATTGACTGGTATTTGGAACTGTTCATAATTCCCTCTACCTTGAATAAGTAACCCCAGTTCTATCTGAAGAAAAACAGCCCCAAAGCATGATGCTGCCACCACCATGCTTCACTGTGGGTATGGTGTTCTTTTGGTGATGTGCAGTGTTGTTTTTGCGCCAAACATATCTTTTGGAATTATTGCCAAAAAGTTCAACCTTGGTTTCATCAGACCATAACACCTTTTCTCAAATGCTTTTGGGAGACTTCAGATGTGTTTTTGCTCAATTTAGCTGGGCTTGGATGTTTTTCTTTGTAAGAAAAGGCTTCCGTCTTGCCGTCTACCCCAAAGCCCAAACATATGAAGAATACGGGAGATTGTTATCACATGTACTACACAGCCAGTACTTGCCAGATATTCCTGCAGCTCCTTTAATGTTGCTGTAGGCCTCTTGGTAGCCTCCCAGACCAGTTTTCTTCTCGTCTTTTCATCAATTTTGGAGGGACATCCAGTTCTTGGTAATGCCACTGTTGTGTCATATGTTTTCCACTTGATGATGACTGTCTTCACTGTGTTCCATGGTATATCTAATGCCTTGGAAAAAAATTTGTACCCTTCTCCTGACTGATACTTTTTAACAATGAGATCCCTCTGATGCTTTGGAAGCTCTCTGCGGACCATGGCTTTTGCTGTAGGTTGCGACTAACAAAATGTCAGGAAAGACCTACTAGAAGAGCTGAACTTTATTCAGGGTTAATCAGAGGCACTTTAAATTATGGCAGGTGTGTGATGACTCACATTTATTTATTTAACATGGTTTTGAATGTGATTGCTTAATTCTGAACACAGCTACATCCCCAGCTACATCCACACTTATGCAACCACATTATTTTAGTTTTTTTTTTGTTTACTTCCCCCGAACCTTAAAGATTTCAGTTTGTTTTTCAATTGAGTTGTGTAGTTTATAGGTCACATTAAAGGTGGAAAAAGTTCTGAAGTGATTTATCTTTGTCTAATTTTTTTACATCACAGAAACCTGACATTTTAACAGGGGTGTGTAGACTTTTTATATCCACTGTATATAGGTCTTTAAATACATATATAAATACACATGTACACTCATATAAATTTACTGTATATATATATATATATATATATATATATACAGTATGTTACTGGTAAAGTCAGATATGGGGTAATCCTACGATTACCCGGGTAAAACTGACATTACCCAGTGGCTGTGGTTTACCAAAATGCTTCTGGATAAAGCTAATGGTTGCACTGTATTTCCCCCATCTTCACTATCTTTTTTGCCTCCCAGGCATAGGCAAAAAATAGTGAAGATGGGGGAATTACAGTGCACCGTACATATTTGTGGTTAGAGCTTAGGTTCTGTAGCTGTTATGAGCTTTGTGATCAGTTGAGCGCTGTGATTAACTTTAAGCAAGCAGGTAGTAAGTGTTATTGCATTACCTTTCTGTTGTGCATGTGTTGTTTATGCAATTCTTCTGTATTTAATAGTCCTTTAAATGCTCTTCTCTCTTACCCAGAAAAGAAACCGAACTAGAAGATGTAAAGAAACAGTTTGAGGAATGCAATGGGAAACTGGATAACATAACAAAAGAAAATGAAAATAACGAACAGAAGTTTTTAGCTAATATTGATGATCTAAACAGAACCAAGCAGTACCTTGAAGAACGTTTGATAGAACTCATCAGGTCAGTCATTTTTAACTGATTTCGCTGTCAACTTACAATATGTTTTCTTTATGTATAACGTAGGCCCCACAATAGAAGACAAAATCCGCTCCTTCCTGTTAGTTTTCCCAAGTGCAAATATAAAGTGTTAAAATAAAAACAAAAGCAGTAACAAAACATTACTCAGTTAAAAAGACTTTTTGTTAATCAAAAAAAATCTTTCTTTTTACTTGTTCATGGACCTCGTTTTGTGCACATGGCCATAGTCATGCTGGAACAGGAAAGAATCTTTACCAAACTTTTGCACGAAGTTAGAAGCACCCAATGGTGTAAAATGTCTTTGTATACTGTAGGATTAAGTTGACCCATCACTGGAACTAAGGGGCCTAGTCCAAACTCTGAAAAACAGCCCCAGTCTATTATCCCTCCTACAATTTTAACAGTAGATACTCTAAATTCCAGTAGATAGTGTTCTCCTTGCATCCACCAAACCCAGAGTACACGTTACCACTGCTCTAAAGTCCATTGGCAGTGTGCTTTATGCCACTTCAGATGATGACAACAAGGGAAAGAAAACGAAGTAAACTAGATAATGGAAGTAAATTGGAAAGTTGTTTAAAATTGTATATTGTATCTGAATCATGAAATATTTTTTTTGGGTTTCATGTCCCTTTAAGTAAAATTCTAGAGATGTTTTCATCTAGAGGGGAGGAGAGTCCACGGCTTCATTCATTACTTGTGGGAATTAAGAACCTAGCCACCAGGAGGAGGCAAAGACACCCCAGCCAAAGGCTTAAATATCTCCCGCACTCCCCTCATCCCCCAGTCATTCTTTGCCTTTCATCACAGGAGGTTGGCAGAGAAGTGTCGGAATATTCAGAGTAGTCTCTTATGGAGGGTAGTACCTCTTCGGAATGGGACTGAAGTTTTAAGTAGTCCTGTCAGCCTCTCAGTGAGAGCCTTGGTGAAAGTTAGAGTCCGGAGATGCAGGGAGAGTCTTCCTGCGTAACCATCCCGACTCATATTAACAGCTCCATAAGCAATCAGTGTTGACGAGTTTTGCTGCCTGCTCTCTACACTCAAGTCCATGTCAGGAGCGATGCTACTACCCTGTCAAACTTGAAGGGCCATGTTCCTGTTCTATGGCATAGATTCTGGTAAGATTGTTTCATTTTTATTATATTATGATGATAACACAAGAAGACAGGGTCACAGTGTGATACCTTTTATCTTTATAGAATTAAGGGTTAATATTCCTGGTATGGGGATTATTGAACAGGGGGGGTTATACATAATATTGTATATTGTGTCATTGCTGCGAGATGAGGCTCTGGCAATGGGTGGAACTTCAGGTTCTTTTCCGGGAGTATTTGCACAACTGATTTGGCGTGCTTTTCTCTCTAGTGCAGGGGCGGTCCTGCGTGGCATCCCATGTGACCGGGTGTGGCTATACAAATTCCTCTGTTTGATCAGTGATGCAGGAGTCAAAGCGGTTTCTGTAGTCTGGGTCATAGGAGGTGGTGAATGCCCCGGCCATTGGCGCTATAAAGGTGCCAATTTATTAATTTGATCTAGTCCGTAATAAAGCGCAAGCTATGGAGGACTCTGACGCATTAGAGGGTACTCCCTCTTTAACAAAGTCTAATACCTGTGTTTATTGTGAGGAGGTTCTGGTAGATCTGCCTGCTCAACTATGTTCCACTTGCCTTGATAAGGTTGCGACATCTAGAAAAAATAGGATGTCTAGTACTACTGAGCCGTCCACCTCTGAGGGTTCTCCGTCCCGTGAGGTGTGTTCCCTGCTTTCATCTCCGATTGCACATGCAGCGCCCTAGGGCCCAACCGTTACACCTTCGGGAGAGCTTTTCAGATTTTGCGGATCAACTGCAAATGGTGCTGTCGAAGGTGATTAATGCATTACCACGTTCTGCTAAGCGCAAGCGTAGGGTGCTTCATGGCAGCTCGGCCCAAGGGTTGTCTACGCCTATGGATATATCAGAAGCATTATCTGCTGACAAAGACTTCTCTAAGTCTTCGAGGAGGTCCCTTTTGGGTCGGAGTCCATGTCATCTAGGCCTCCGGCTGCGGAGGAGCCTGACTTTCAGTTTAGGATGGAAAATTTACGCTTTTTTCTGAAGCAAATGCTTGCTATGCTGGAGGTTCCGGAACCGAAACTAATGGAGGAACCCTCGATTCCTAAGCTTGATAAAGTATATGAGGACAGGGTGGTGCCTCAGACCTTCCCGGTTCCTGTTAAGATGGCTAATATTATTAAGAATGAATGGGAGAGGTTAGGTTCATCCTTTTCCCCTTCTTCTTCTTTTAAGAAACTGTTCCCCGTTCCGGACTCTCAGCTTGAGCTGTGGGGGACTGTCCCAAGGTGGATGGTGCTATCTCTATGCTCGCAAAGCGGACGACAATTCCCCTTGAGGATAGTTCGTCGTTTAAGGAGCCCATGGATAAAAAGTTAGGAAACTGCGAGCTGCGTAATATTGGTGTGAATCTCTGTGTGAAATGGTTGAAAAGGAGACTCCTATCGATGAGATACAGGAAAGAATTAAGGCTTTGAGAGTCGCTAATTCTTTTATTTGTGACGCCAACATGCAGATTATTCGCCTGAATGCTAAGGTATCAGGTTTTTCTGTACTAGCCCGCAGGGCTCTGTGGCTAAAGTCGTGGTCTGCGGACATGACCTCTAAGTCGAGACTGTTGTCCCTTCCTTTTCAGGGAAAGATACTGTTTGGTCCAGGTTTGGACTCAATCATATCCACGGTTACGGGAGGCAATGGCACTTTTCTACCGCAGGATAAAAAGGCTAAGCCTATAGGATCTACTTTTCGTCCCTTTCATGCGGACAAGGCCCGACGCAAGCAGCCCACTGCGAAAGCAGATCAATCCAAGGGAACTTGGAAGCCAGCTTAGTCTTGGAACAAGTCCAAGCAGAACAAGAAGCCCGCCGAGACTAAATCGACATGAAGGGGTGGCCCCCGACCGGTCAACGGACCAAGTAGGGGCAGATTATCTCTCTTCTCAGAAGCCTGGTTGCAGGACGTTTAGGACCCATGGGTTCTGGAGGTAGTCGCCCATGGTAACAGGATAGGGTTCAGATCTTATCCGCCCAGGGGCAGATTCCTTCTGTCAAACCTGTCTTCCAGACCAGAAAAGAGAAACACATTTCTAGAATGTGGGAGAGACCTCTCTTCTCTCTGAGTAATCGTACCAGTACCCCCAGCAGAAAGGGGTCTAGGGTACTATTCAAACCTTTTCGTGGTCCCAAAGAAGGAGGGCACATTCCACCTGATTCTGGACCTAAAATGTTTAAACAAATTTCTAGCTGTTCCATCGTTCAAGATGGAAACAATCAGATCTATTCTGCCCCTAGTTCAAGAGGGACAGTTCATGACGACAATAAACTTAAAGGATGCTTACCTTCATGTTCCAATCCACAGGGATCACTTCAGGTTCCTGAGATTTGTGTTTTTGGACCAACACTTCCAGTTTGTAGCCCTTCCCTTTGGTCTGGCGACGATCCCGAGAGTCTTAATGAAGGTTCTGGGGGCGCTACTTGCAGTTGCCAGATCCAGAGGCATTGTTGTGATGCCCTATCTGGATGACATCCTAGTCCAGGCGCTGTCGTTCAGTCTTGCAGAGGATCATTCAAGGTCTCTTCTTCTCTTGCGCCAATCTCACGGTTGGAAGATAAATTCAGGAAAGGGTTCCCTGGCTCCCAGCAACAGGGTGGAGTTCCTGGGCACGATAATAGACTCTATATCCATTAACATATTTCTCACAGACCAGAGAAGCAGGAAGATTGCGTCCACCTGTCTTACCATGCAGTCCTCCTCCAGTCCCTCAATGGCTCAGAGTATGGAGGTGATCTGGCTCATGGTGTCCAGTATTGATGTCATTCCATTTGCCAGGTTCCATCTCAGACCCCTTCAGTTGTGAATGTTGAGACAGTGGAACGGCTATCATACAGATCTATCACAGCAGATTTCCCTGGATGTTCGGGCGAGGAATTCCCTCTCTTGGTGGATCCGTCCGGAACAACTGTTACAAGGGACATCCTTCCTGAGACCGTCCTGAGAGATTGTGACCACGGATGCGAGTCTGGCAGGGTGGGGTGCTGTCTGGGGTGCCAGGTTGGCACAGGGAAAATGGTCCTGGGAGGAGTCTCTTCTCCCGATTAATATTCTGGAACTTCAAGCAATCTACAACGCTCTAAAGGCGTGGCCTCTTCTGGGGTCGTTCAGCTTCATCAGATTTCAGACCGACAACATTACCTCGGTGGCTTACATCAACCATCAAGGGGGAACAAGAAGCTCCCTAGCAATGATGGAGGTGTCTCGGATTTTGGAATGGTCTCTCAGCGATCCACATTCCGGGTGTGGACAACTGGGAAGCAGATTTTCTCAGCAGACAATCCTTCCATCCGGGGGAATGGTCTCTCCACCCAAGGTGTTTGCGGAGATTTGTCACAAATGGGGAACGCCAGAGATAGATCTCATGGCATCCAGACTCAATTGCAAGCTACCCAGATTCAGGTCGAGGTCAAGGGATCCCCAGGCAGAGCTGATAGATGCCTTAGCGGAGTCTTGGGGGTTCAACCTAGTTTACCTTTTTTCCACCGTTGCCACTTCTACCTCGTGTAGTGGCCCGCATCAAGCAGCAGCAAGCTTCGGCTATTCTGATTGCTCCGTCCGATTGCTCCGTCGTGGCTGCGGAGGACATGGTTTGCGGATCTGGTGGAGATGTCATTTTCTCCTCCATGGAGGTTACCCTGTCGCAAAGATCTGCTGGAACAGGGTCCCTTTCAACATCAAAATCTGGATTCTCTGAGGCTGACTGCGTGGAGATCGAACGCTTAGTCTTGGTCAAGAGGGGATTTTCTGAGAGAGTGATTGATACTCTCGTTCAGGCCAAGAAGCCGGTCACTCGTCGCATCTATCATAAGGTGTGGAGGACTTACTTGTCCTGGTGTGAGAAGCATGGTTATCTTTGGCACAAAGTTAAGGTAGCCAGGATTTTGTCCTTTCTTGAGGATGGGTTGGAGAAGGGACTCGCCGCCAGTTCCTTAAAGGGACAGATTTTGGCGTTATCAGTTTTGTTACACAAGAGGCTCGCTGAGCTTCCTGATATTCAGTCTTTTGTTCAGGCCCTGTCTAGAATCTGGCCTGTTTTTAGACAGTCCGCTCCTCCCTGGAGCTTAAACTTGGTTCTTAAGGTGTTGCAGAGGGTTCCGTTTGAACCTATGCATTCTATTGACATTAAGATTCTTTCCTGGAAGGTTCTCTTTCTATTGGCTATTGCATCGGCTCGCAGAGTCTCCCAGTTGGCGGCCTTGCAATGTAAGCCTCCTTATTTGGTTTTTCACGCTGATAAGGCCGTTCTTCACACTGGTTTTTGGATTTCTTCCCAAGGTTGTGTCTAATTGTAACATCAATCAGGAAATAGTAGTTCAGTCTTTGTGTCTTAACACTTCTTCTCCTAAAGAGAGGTTACTTCCTAATCTGGATGTGGTTTGAGCCTTGAAGTTTTATCTTCAGGCTACAAAGGATTTCAGACAGTCTACATCTCTTTTTGTGGTGTATTCAGGGAAGTGCAAGGGGCAGAGAGCCTTTGCAACTTCTTTGTCTTTTTGGTTGAGGAGCATGATTCGCTTAGCCTATGAGACAGTGGGACATAAGCCTCCTCAGAGGATCACGGCTCATTCAACTAGAGCTGTGGCTTCATCTTGGGCCTTCAAGAATAAGGCCTCTTTGGAGCAGATTTATAAGGCAGCTACCTGGTCCTCCTTATACACTTTTAAAAAGTTTTACAAATTTGATGTTTTTGCTTCTGCAGAAGCAGTTTTTGGGAGAAAGGTCTTGCAGGCTGTGGTGCCCTCAGATTAGGGTCCGCCTCTTTTGCCCTCCCGTTCTCATTCAGTGTCCTCTAGAGCTTGGGTACTTCTTTCCCACAAGTAATGAATGAAGCCGTGGACTCTCCTCCCCTTTAGATGGAAAACATAAATTATGCTTACCTGATAATTTCATTTCTATCCTGGGGAGGAGAGTCCACGGCTCCCGCCCGTTGCTCCGGTGGGCGGACCTAAATTTAGTTTTGTTCTTCTGGCACCATTTATACCCTGCTATTTCTCCTACTGTTCCTTGTTCCCTCGGCAGAATGACTGGGGGATAAGGGAAGTGGGGGAGGTATTTAAGCCTTTGGCTGGGGTGTCTTTGCCTCCTCCTGGTGGCCAGGTTCTTAATTCTCACAAGTAATGAATGAAGCTGTGGACTCTCCTCCCCACGATGGAAATAAAATTATCAGGTAAGCATAATTTATGTTTTTTTTCTTTCGGCTTCATAGGAGAACTCCTCACTGAATTATCTTAGAAATAAAAATCTGAACCTGTGAATCACTTAAAAATTCAAGATACTTTCCATTAACAGCTTCTTACAGGGTAGAACTGGTGACATGGGAAAAGCTGTGACTGATAAAAATTCTCAAATTAAGTAATGAAATTAATAAAATAAAGTAATAAGTAGCTATTGTATTTGTTATAATTTAGTAGGGGACACTAAAGTCAAAATGAAACTTTCTTGATTCAGATAGAACATGTTATTTTAAACAAATTTCCTAATTACTTCCAATATCAATTTGTGCTCAGTTTTTCATATGCACATTTTCTGAGGCCCAAGCTCTTACTGAGTATGTGCAAGAGTTCACAGTGTATACTTATGAGTCTGTAATTGGCTGATAGTTGTCACATGACATAGTGGCCATGGAAATGGAAACAATCTTTAAAAATTCTCAGAAAAAATATTGACTTATAATTTGAAATTCAGAGTAAATGCTATTGCATTGTCTTTTTATTGTGTATTTGTGTATTATGCATTTCTATTGTAGTTAATGGTCCTTTAACCCTAGGTAGGCTCATACGAGCTCATGAGCGCACACTTATATTTAGCACTCTATGAGAGCAGTATTTGTAATGTTTGTAGCAATGAGCCTACCTAAATTTACTCTTTAACAAAGAACACCAATAGAACAAAGCCAATTTGAATATAGAAACAAAATAGAAATTTGTTTAAAATTACATGCTCTGTCTGAACCATAAACATTTAATTTTGACTTCACTGTCCCTTTAAAGAGATCTTATTTTGATGGAAATAAGCAAGCAAATTCAAAACGAAACACGTAAGACTCAATATGATTCAGAGATTGCAAAATGTTTCGATAGGTGGACACATATGTGGTTTTCAAGCTAATTTAACCTACTTATATGAAAAATAAAAAAATATATATCTTTTGGTTTTCAGGAAATCCACAGACTTGGTGTGACATAAAAATGACATTGGTGTTGCATGTGTTTTTGACAGCAAAATATATACTGTGGAAATGTCTATTTCTAAAATATTTTTGCTGATAATTCAATTTATCACTAGTTAAATTTAAGCCACATGGCAACGGTTTTATATATATATATACATGCATATAGGGTATTTGGTGCACACTGCACACCCACTTATGCTTTTATATTAAAATTGGGATCTTAGTCACACAATATAGCCATATTCTGTTTCGCCAGTCACTAACTTACAAGGTGTTGACTGGTCCTAACACTACAATACTTTGCCTTTATCATACCTGCTTCTCTCTGTATAATATAATGAGACTCCCTGGCTTTATATACAACTCCAATACACTGTCAAGAGTATTCTTATATTCAAGAAATTCTTATATTCCTAAACTTTCTTCCCACCCTGCTCCACATTCCAAAGACACTCTCAATGCTGCAAATCTGTATCTCATCAAATGTTTTCTATCTTCCTGATACAGTTCTTCATCCTTTTTTAGAAAATGTGAGTTTAGTGTCCTAGAAGCTGGGAGATGCTCATTAAGGGTCTGATGATAAAAAAACTCACCGGCATGAAGAGACTCTTGCCAAATCTTTGAGGCTTTTTTGAGCGCAATGTAGTTGTCTCTCCTTCACACCCAGAACTCTGCATAGAGAGATAAACAACTCTCAAGAAAAAAATAGCCTTTTTAAATGTCTTTGAGGGACAATGCGGTACTGATGATATGTATTAGATCATCTCGCCAGACAGGAGAGGTTTGGATCATAAGACCTTAAAGGAGAAGGAGCTTGTTGATACTGGGATTTCTACCCCACTGAAGGTAGAAAACTTAAAATTAAATATCTTTAAAGGACATTAATCACTAAATACATTTTATAAACATATTACTGTGGTTATTCCTCGCTTCCCTCTAATCATAGGTACTGCCATATTAAAATCTAGCATTCACTGCATTCCAGTGCTGACATATTTGGTAACCTCAGTTCCAAAATGGTGGCACTCATAATTAGAGAGTGGTGCATGAAATGTATTTATGGTCAGATTACAAGTGGAGTTGTTGCGATAACTCCGCTAGAATTAAGATTTTTGCGCAAGTCTGATTGCACTGGTATTACAAGTTGAAAGTAAACTCTTTTTGCTCTAGCGGTAACCGGACTAGCGCAAAAATCTGAATTTAGAATATTGCGTGTGCTTTCACATATTCCATCATAGAATTTAATGAAGAAAAAAAAGTGGGGAAAAAAACACCTTACTCTCGTGCAAACACCATCACATATTCTCATTAGCGCTAACCCAACATGAAAATATGAATATTTCATATTCCAATGTTATTTATGTAACGGAATATGAATATGTTCTATTTATTCATAATTAAATATGTCTACTTATATCTGATGATTTTTTAAACAAATATATATATATATATATAAACATGTTTTTATCTACTTAACAGCAAAAGGCTCCAATGCACTTATATATGTCCATAATTATATACACATATAAATACATATGTACACATATATAGACATATATCTATACATACATATACATGTTTAGACATGTATCTGTATGTATCTCTATGTTAAAGCCCATTGGAGGCCCTTTTTTTTCTAACACCTGGGATCACATATCTTTAAACTCTTACAACTTTTGTGTGCAATATTTTTTTTAAATAATTTTTATTAGACAGTGTTAATATGAGTGTAACTGTACTTTGTAATGTATGTTTGAAGTGTTTTGTGCAACTTTTTATTTTCGCCAAACAGTTAACCATAACTCTGAAATTTCAGTAATGATTCTAGCGTAAATCACAATTGCGCTCACCCAATCTCATTTACTTTCAACTTGTAATACCAGCGGTAAGTATGAGAGTAAACCCTCGCAATATACCCCTTATCGCTATGGCACAAACGATTGTGCTCCACTTTTAATCTAGCCCTTAGTGTTTACTGTCCCTTTAAAGGGACATTATACACTAAATTTTTCTTTGCATAAATGTTTTGTAGATGATATATTTATATAGCCTATACAGGTTTTTTCTTTTGAAATGTATAGTTTCTCCAACATTGGTGTGTCCGGTCCACGGCGTCATCCTTACTTGTGGGATATTCTCTTCCCCAACAGGAAATGGCAAAGAGTCCCAGCAAAGCTGGTCACATGATCCCTCCTAGGCTCCGCCCACCCCAGTCATTCTCTTTGCCGTTGCACAGGCAACATCTCCACAGAGATGGTTAAGAGTTTTTTTGGTGTTTAAATGTAGTTTTTATTCTTCTATCATACAACATGACGACTGTTGCATATATCAATCATCAGGGGGGAACAAGGAGTTCCCTGGCGATGGAAGAAGTGACCAAAATAATTCAATGGGCGGAGGATCACTCCTGCCACTTGTCTGCGATCCACATCCCAGGAGTGGAAAATTGGGAAGCGGATTTTCTGAGTCGTCAGACATTCCATCCGGGGGAGTGGGAACTCCATCCGGAAATCTTTGCCCAAATAACGCAATTATGGGGCATTCCAGACATGGATCTGATGGCGTCTCGTCAGAACTTCAAGGTTCCTTGCTACGGGTCCAGATCCAGGGATCCCAAGGCGACTCTAGTAGATGCACTAGTAGCACCTTGGACCTTCAACCTAGCTTATGTATTCCCACCGTTTCCTCTCATTCCCAGGCTGGTAGCCAGGATCAATCAGGAGAGGGCTTCGGTGATCTTGATAGCTCCTGCGTGTCCACGCAGGACTTGGTATGCAGACCTGGTGAATATGTCATCGGCTCCACCATGGAAGCTACCTTTGAGACAGGACCTTCTTGTTCAAGGTCCATTCGAACATCCGAATCTGGTTTCCCTCCAGCTGACGGCTTGGAGATTGAACGCTTGATTTTATCAAAGCGTGGATTTTCAGATTCTGTAATAGATACTCTGATTCAGGCTAGAAAGCCTGTAACTAGAAAAATTTACCATAAAATATGGAAAAAATATATCTGTTGGTGTGAATCCAAAGGATTGCCATGGAACAAGATAAAGATTCCTAAGATTCTATCCTTTCTACAAGAAGGTTTGGAGAAAGGATTATCTGCAAGTTCTCTAAAGGGACAGATTTCTGCTTTATCTGTCTTACTACACAATTGACTGGCAGCTATGCCAGATGTTCAAGCATTTGTTCAGGCTCTGGTTAGGATCAAGCCTGTTTACAGACCTTTGACTCCTCCCTGGAGTTTAAATCTAGTTCTTTCAGTTCTTCAAGGGGTTCCGTTTGAACCCTTACATTCCGTAGATATTAAGTTACTATCTTGGAAAGTTTTGTTTTTGGTTGCAATCTCTTCTGCTAGAAGAGTTTCAGAGTTATCTGCTCTGCAGTGTTCTCCTCCTTATCTGGTGTTCCATGCAGATAAGGTGGTTTTGCGTACTAAGCCTGGTTTTCTTCCTAAAGTTGTTTCTAACAAAAATATTAACCAGGAGATAGTTGTACCTTCTTTGTGTCCGAATCCAGTTTCAAAGAAGGAGCGTTTGTTACACAATTTGGACGTTGTCCGTGCTCTAAAATTCTATTTAGAGGCTACTAAAGATTTCAGACAAACATCATCCTTGTTTGTTGTTTATTCAGGTAAAAGGAGAGGTCAAAAAGCGACTTCCACCTCTCTTTCCCTTTGGCTTAAAAACATTATCCGTTTGGCTTATGAGACTGCCGGACGGCAGCCTCCTGAACGAATCACAGCTCACTCCACTAGGGCTGTGGCTTCCACATGGGCCTTCAAGAACGAGGCTTCTGTTGATCAGATATGTAAGGCAGCGACTTGGTCTTCACTGCACACTTTTGCCAAATTTTACAAATTTGATACTTTTGCTTCTTCGGAGGCTATTTTTGGGAGAAAGGTTTTGCAAGCTGTGGTGCCTTCCGTTTAGGTGACCTGATTTGCTCCCTCCCTTCATCCGTGTCCTAAAGCTTTGGTATTGGTTCCCACAAGTAAGGATGACGCCGTGGACCGGACACACCAATGTTGGAGAAAACAGAATTTATGCTTACCTGATAAATTACTTTCTCCAACGGTGTGTCCGGTCCACGGCCCGCCCTGGTTTTTTTAATCAGGTCTGATGAATTATTTTCTCTAACTACAGTCACCACGGTATCATATGATTTCTCCTATATATATTTCCTCCTGTCCGTCGGTCGAATGACTGGGGTGGGCGGAGCCTAGGAGGGATCATGTGACCAGCTTTGCTGGGACTCTTTGCCATTTCCTGTTGGGGAAGAGAATATCCCACAAGTAAGGATGACGCCGTGGACCGGACACACCGTTGGAGAAAGTAATTTATCAGGTAAGCATAAATTCTGTTTTTGCTTATTTTTAAATAACATTGCACTGATTTTCAGACTCCTAACTAAGCCCCAAAGTTTTAGAAGAATACTGATATATACCAACTCCAGTTTGCTCCTGTTTGTTTAAAGAGTCTATTCATATGCAGAGGAAGAGGGAGGGGGGGAGGGTCTGCTTTTTTGCTATAGAACCACTTTCAGTGGGTGTTCCAGCTAACCTTTTCAACAGTGCTAAACTGGGAGCTTCTAAGTAAGTTTTTAAACGGTTTTATACTGGATTTTTAGATCAGTATCTGTGCATATTGTTCTTTATAGTAGTGTCTATTTCATGTAGTGAAATAAAAATTGGTGTATACTGTCCCTTCAATGGAAATAGTGGAATATAGCTCTTAAAACAGCTTTCCTGTTGTTCTGGCTAACTGTCCATACATAAAACTACTTCTAATATTATCATTGTATTTACAGACATGAAATAAATTGTGCTAATAGGTCAATAGATATGCAACTTATTTGAAAGTAAAATGATGCAGAATTGTGTATATGATTGGCTCGCCCATGTGCATTGCTTTTTCTTCAACAAAGGATATCTAAAGAATGAAGCAAATTAAATAATAGAAGTATATCGGAATGCTGTTTAAAATTGTATTTTCTACCTGACTCATGAAATAAATATTTTGGGTTTAGTGTCCCTTTAATGTTAATTTGCCAGTTATCTCTCAACATATGTCCATTTTTCAGCAAATAATGTAGTCCCTAAAATGATAAATTTAGTATCAGTTGAGTTCTCATATTAAGATTAAAAGAAATAATTTAGTTAAAGCTGTGCAGCTTTGTTAAACTGAGGTTTCAGGGTTTCTTAGAAATCAAAAATGCTGTAGTAGACTTAGTGGTCCTTTAAAGCTTTTGAAGTGGGTGTTACTTTAACATGGTGAATGTGTTTGCAGTACTGAGTGAAGAAATATTATTTACAGCATTTAAAGGGACAATATAGTCCAAATTAAAGATTTTAAAGTCAGATAATTTAAAAAGAAACAATTTTCCAAAATACTCCTAAAACCAAAAAGTGCTCATTCTATTTGTATTCAAACTTTCTGATCCTCAAACTCCTACTGAGCATGTGCAAAAGTGCCAAATATAAACCTATATGTACGTTGTGATTGTCTGATTGCTGTCACATGATACAAGGCAGGGGCAGTACTACCATTGATGCGGCAGGTGCGGTGGCACAAAGACCCAAGTGCTGGGGAGTTCCCATAGCAGCCAGTCTATACATAGCTGGGAGCAGAATGTGTACAATCCTAATGCAGTGGAGTCTTTTATATGCAGGTTGCTGGGCCATCTATCTATTCTGACAATCATTGTACAGAGCAGCTGGTATATTATTTATATTGCTTACTTCTGAGTTACCTTTGTGGGGCCCTCTGTTGAGTAGGTCTGTATCAGTACAGGGGGAGGAAAAAATAATTAACTTTGAAATTTGACATAAAATATTCTTCTGCTCATTTCAAATTCAATTGTATTGTGTATTTGTTAATTATTACAGTATACTGTATTTAAGTTTAGAAAATCTTCACTCAAGAGCTCAAATGCCAAATTTTATAGTCTCTCTCTTCTTTGTTTAATCCCCTTGGAAAAGTTGAAGGGTGATAAAAATCAAATTTAAAAAATGAATAGAATGATGATTACACTTAAAGGGACAGTCTATACCAGAATATTTATTGTTTTAAAAAATAGATAATCCCTTTATTACCCATTCCCCAGTTTTGCATAACCAACACTGTTATAATAATACAGGTTTTACCCCTGTGATTACCTTGTATCTAAGCCTCTGCAAACTGCCCCCTTATTTCAGTTCTTTTGACAGACTTGCATTTTAACCAATCAGTGCTTACTACTAGGTAACTTCACGTGCGTGAGCTCAATGTTATCTATATGAAACACATGAACTAACGCCATCTAGTGGTAAAAAACTGTCAAAATGCATTCAGGTTAGAGGCGGCGTTCAAGGTCTAAGAAATCAGTATATGAGCCTACCTAGGTTTAGCTTTCAACTAAGAATACCAAGAGAACAAAGCATTATTGGTGATAAAAGTAAATTGGAGGGGAAACTTCCAGACGGCAGCCATTACTGGTCACAGCTTTGCTTGCTGCTCTAACTTTGCTGATTTTGCTAAAATCTTTTCAGAGAGAAACCATCCTAGACTGATCGATATATATTTTGGACAAGCTGAAGAATCTCTATCTGATGATCCTTAAATTATAGTGATTGAAACTAGCATCAAGGCGCCGGAGCTATTTTGAGACAGAGGCCTCATAACCAACCCCCCGGCAGAGTACATTCGTGTCTCTGCCATATCACAACGCTAAGGGAGCATTGTACATCTCTGATCCCATGAAACATACTGATTTTGTAATGCAGAAACAACACAATGGAGGATACTTATGCTGAGGACCCTTATGATCGAGTTTGAAAATGTGGAAGGATTGACAGCTTGCTGGAGATTATTATGTCTACAGACACTCGGAAAGGCGATGTGACAAAGGAGACAGAAGATGAGATACCGTCTCTGATGCAGTTCGGCTCAGCAAGTCAGTTGTGTGGCCCTGGGACTCCTTCCGAGTCCTTGTAAGCTCCATAAAATTGCTTGCTCTAAGGGATGCGGCCGGCCATCCGGACCAGGCTATAAGCAAATTACACAGCCGGAGCGGGACCTATTCACTGTACTCACTATACTGGGCAATTGCTGCATTACGAGATAGCGAGGATTCGATGAAGACCTCAACTGGCCAGTCTGCTTGCGAGAGACTGACTGGGAAAGCTATTAATAACTTCGCCGGAACTTTGAAACCACATGATAGTTTTTTCCCCCACACATTGCCAAAAGTAATTTGCTGTATCGGTTAATGACTGTGTTTCAATACCCTGACAGGATACCTAGTCATTTTTTATTGTTCTGTTAGCTGCGACACTGCATTACATTTATTGATAACTATTTTTCTTCCATCTCGTTATGATGGTTAGTAATAGACCTGAAGATCGGGGTGTCTATAAAGTTTTACATACCTTTTTGTTATCAATATATTAGAGTGTCATATCTTTATGAGTGTATAAGATAAATAGATTATATATGTCACCTATATAGATTGTATATATTGTTTCTTTCTAAGTTATACCCTACATTAATAAAGGAATTATCTTGTTTTGTGATGTTAAGCCTTTCTTGCCTTATGAACCACATGACAATACTGCCTTATGGCGAGTGCTAAGCACATAGTAATAGTTTCTCCAGTAGCACTGTCAATCAACCATTATTACCATGGGTCCAAGAGTGATCCCTCCTTGTTTGATGTCCCCTGAAATCCCCTTTAATCGTAAAGATACCATTTTAGTCCATGAGAGGCCCTTATTATTATTATTTTTTTTTTTTTGGGGGGGGAGTTTAATTTCTTATCTAATCATAATAAATGGGGATATATAGTCTACTTACTTTAGCAACCTGCTATATCAATATCTGTTAGTTAGATATAGTTCTGCACCTTCAGTTACGTTAATTACAATATAATGGGTCCAAAAGTGGCCCTATTGATATGTTCCCCAATCACCACCACTTCCTCTGCAATCTTAGTTTGTGGTCCACAGGTGTTTTACTCCCAATTATTTATATATTTTAGGAGATTCATAGATACTTGTGATTAATATGTGTGTTGCATACTTTGAAATGAGGTTTCTAGGTTCCAACAGTTTTTTTTAGTTCTACTTATCGTTGACCTTAGACAGTCTGCATAAGATATGTTTGGACACTGCCTATCTACTTTGCTTGTAAGGCTCTTTATTTTACAACCGTCCAACATAGTGGGACTCAAACAATGTATGGCTTTAAAGGGACAATATACACCAATTTTCATATAACTGCATGTAATAGACACTACTATAAAGAATAATATGTGCAGATACTGATATAAAAATCCAGTATAAAACCGTTTTAAAACTTACTTAGAAGCTTCCAATTTAGCTCTGTTTAAAAGGTTACTGGAACACCGACTGCAAGTGGGAAATATCAGACACTCCCCCCTCCCTCTTCTTTTGCATATGAAAAGACCCTTTACACAAACAGAAACGAGCTGTAGTAGGTATACGTCGGTATTCTCCTAAAACTTTGGGGCTTGGTTAGGAGTCTGAAAATCAGAGCAATGTTATTTTAAAATAAGCAAACTTTATGCTCTATATAAATGGATCCCATCTACATAACATATAAGCAAAGAAAAATCTAATGTATAATGTCCCTTTAAGATTAAAAAAAAAAGGAGGTTCACCATCTAAGACCGAAGAAGAAGGTATGTAGTTCAATGGGAAAGCGATCTACTTAAATATCTGTATATGTGAGCAAGTGTATCTATATGTATATACTAACGTTCCCATATTTTGCCATATAATCCTACAATGTATATCTACTTTTTATATTGGTTTTATGGGGCCGATTTATCAAATGTCGGGCGGACATGATTCGCAAAGATGTTTATGTGAAAATATGAAATGTAGTACTCTATATTTAAAATTTGCTTTTATATACCTTTAAATCTGGGGCGCGATCCGATAAAGATCGTAGTTTGCGGCGCAAGCGAGGTAACCCCCGCCGCCCACAGTTTCACCTCGCAACTCGAGCTATCCTATATACGACGCTGTCAGAGGCTAAAGTGCCGTAAGTCTGACAAACCAGCGATGTCCAGAAATCTGCGTAAGTACAAATTTCTGGAGTCGCCAGTGACTTACGGCACTTTAGAAACTGCCGGCGCCTACAAAACCTGACTAAGTTATAAAATCACCCGCACTGTCTAACACGCCTCCCTAACATAGCCCGACACGTCTAACCCGTTATCCGTTATCCCCCCTCACTCTCCTAACAATAAAAAATGTATTAACCCCTAAACCGTCGCACCCGGACCCCGCCGCCACCTAATAAAGTTATTAACCCCTAAACCGCCGCTCCCGGACCCCGCCGCCAGCTATATTAAATCTATAACCCCCTAATGTGAGCCCCTACCCCGCCGCCATCTATTTTAAAAATATTAACCTCTAATTTAATCCCCCTACACCGCCGCCGCCTATTTTAAATTAATTAACCCCTAATCTAATCCCTCTATACCGCCGCCGCCTATATTAAATTAATTAACCCCTAAAATACTAAACTATCCCTACCACTAAACCTAAGTCTAACCCTACAAATAGCCCTGAAAAGGGCTTTTTGCGTGACATTACCCCAAAGTAACAGCTCTATTGCCAGCCCTTAAAAGGGCTTTTTGCGGGGCATGCCCCAAAGAAAACAGCTCTTTTACCAGCCCTTAAAAGGACTTTTGGTGGGGCTTTGTCACAAAGTAAACAGCTCTTTTGCATCTAAGATAAATCCCCCTACACCGCCGCCACCTATAATAAATGTATTAACCCCTAATCTAATCCCCCTACACCACCGCCACCTATATTAAACACATTCACCCCTAATCTAATCCCCCTACACTGCCGCCAGCTATATTAACTAGATTAACCCTAATTATATTAGGGTTAATATAGTTAATATAGTTAGTATATTATATATATTAACTATATTAACCCTAATTATATTAGGGTTAATATAGTTAATATCGTTATTATATTATATATATATATATTAAGTATAATAACCCTATCTAACTCTAACATCCCTAACTAAATTCTTATTAAAATAAATCTAATTAATATTATTAATTAAACTATTCCTATTTAAATCTAAATACTTACCTATAAAATAAACCCTAAGATAGCTACAATGTAATTAATAATTACATTGTAGCTATTTTAGGGTTTATATTTATTTTACAGGTAACTTGGTATTTATTTTAACTATGTACAATAGCTATTAAATAGTTAATAACTATTTAATAGCTACCTAGTTAAAATAATTACCAATGTACCTGTAAAATAAATCCTAACCTAAGTTACAAATACACCTACACTATCAATAAATTAAATAAACTACAAACATCTAAACTAAAATACAATTAAATAAACTAAACTAAATTACCAAAACAAACACTAAATTACAAAAAATAAAAAAATAATTACAAGATTTTTAAGCTAATTACACCTATTCTAAGCCCCCTAATAAAATAATAAAGCCCCCCCAAAATAAAAAAATTTCCCTACCCTATTCTAAATTTAAAAAGTTAACAGCTCTTTTGCCTTACCAGCCCTTAAAAGGGCCTTTTGCGGGGCATGCCCCAAATAAAACAGCTCTTTTGCCTGTAAAAAAAAACACAATACCACCCCCCAACATTACAACCCACCACCCACATACCCCTATTCTAAACCCACCCAAACCCCCCTTAAAAAAAACCTTACACTACCCCCCTGAAGATCTCCCTACCTTGTCTTCACCCAGCCGGGTTGAACTCTTCATCCGATCCGGGCGATGTCCAATCAAGCGGCAGTGAAGTCTTCTTCCATCCAGGCGATGTCTTCAATCAAGTGGCAGTGAAGTCTTCTTCCATCCGGGCGATGTCTTCTTCCATCCGGCTATGTCTTCAAGCAAGCGGCAGAGAGTCTTCTTCCATCGGCGATGTCTTCAAGCAAACCAATCAGCCAATCGGATTGAACTTGAATCTGATTGGCTGATTCAATCAGCTAATCAGATTTTTCTACCTTAATTCCGACTGGCTGATAGAATCCTATCAGCCAATCGGAATTCGACGGACGCCATCTTGGATGACATCATTTAAAGAAACCTCATTCGTCGGGAAGTCGTCGTGCCGGATGGATGCTCCGCGGCGGAGGAGCGAAGAAAGAAGATTGAAGATGCCACTTTGCTTGAAGACATCGCCGATGGAAGAAGACTCTCTGCCGCTTGCTTGAAGACATCGCCGGATGGAAGAAGACATCGCCCGGATGGAAGAAGACTTCACTGCCACTTGATTGAAGACATCGCCCGGATGGAAGAAGACTTCACTGCCGCTTGATTGGACATCGCCCGGATCGGATGAAGAGTTCGACCCGGCTGGGTGAAGACAAGGTAGGGAGATCTTCAGGGGGGTAGTGTAAGGTTTTTTTAAGGGGGGTTTGGGTGGTGGGTTGTAATGTGGGGGGGTGGTATTGTGTTTTTTTTTACAGGCAAAAGAGCTGTTTTATTTGGGGCATGCCCCGCAAAAGGCCCTTTTAAGGGCTGGTAAGGCAAAAGAGCTGTTAACTTTTTTAATTTAGAATAGGGTAGGGAATGTTTTTTATTTTGGGGGGCTTTATTATTTTATTAGGGGGCTTAGAATAGGTGTAATTAGCTTAAAAATCTTGTAATTATTTTTTTATTTTTTTTAATTTAGTGTTTGTTTTTTTTGGTAATTTAGTTTAGTTTATTTAATTGTATTTTAGTTTAGATGTTTGTAGTTTATTTAATTTATTGATAGTGTAGGTGTATTTGTAACTTAGGTTAGGATTTATTTTACAGGTACATTGGTAATTATTTTAACTAGGTAGCTATTAAATAGTTATTAACTATTTAATAGCTATTGTACCTAGTTAAAATAAATACCAAGTTACCTGTAAAATAAATATAAACCCTAAAATAGCTACAATGTAATTATTAATTATATTGTAGCTATCTTAGGGTTTATTTTATAGGTAAGTATTTAGATTTAAATAGGAATAGTTTAATTAATAATATTAATATTAATTAGATTTATTTTAATAAGAATCTAGTTAGGGATGTTAGAGTTAGATAGGGTTATTATACTTAATATATATATAATATAATAACGATATTAACTGTATTAACCCTAATATAATTAGGGTTAATATAGTTAATATATATAAATATACTAACTATATTAACTATATTAACCCTAATATAATTAAGGTTAATATAGTTAATATAGCTGGCGGCGGTGTAGGGGGATTAGATTAGGGGTTAATCTAGTTAATATAGCTGGCGGCGGGGTCCGGGAGCGGCGGTTTAGGGGTTAATAACTTTATTAGGTGGCGGCGGGGTCCGGGAGCGGCGCTTTAGGGGTTAATAACTTTATTAGGGATTGCGGCGGGGGATCGCGGTTGACAGGTAGATAGACATTGCGCATGCGTTAGGTGTTAGGTTTTATTTAGCAGATCGCGGTTGACAGGTAGATAGACATTGCGCATGGTTAGGTGTTAGGTTTTATTTAGCAGATCGCGGTTAACAGGTAGATAGACATTGCGCATACGTTAGGTGTTAGGTTTATTTTGCAGCTAGTTTAGGGAGTTACGGGGCTCCAATAGACAGCGTAAGGCTTACTACGGCTGCATTTTGTGGCTAGGTGAAAATGGAGTAAGATTTCTCCATTTTCGCCACGTAAGTCCTTACGCTGTATATTGGATACCAAACTGCGCTGGTTTGGTATACCTGTCTATGGCCCAAAAAACTCTGGGCGACGGCAGAAATATACGGGCGTAACTTCTAGGTTACGCCGTATATAGGATACCAAACCAGCGCAAATTTCAGCGTTGCCGGCTTTTGCGGGCGACGCTGCATATCGGATCGGGCCCCTGGCGTTTCAAGGGAAACTTGAGGACTGGAGTTGAGGAACATGGGTACAGATAATTTTTCATTATGGAAAGCTTGTGGACATTGCAAAATACAATATATAAAATGAGACTACTGCTCGTCGTAATTCATTGTACTTTCATAGCTATACTAACACAGATTTTTTTTAATATTATAATAAATTAATTTCTTTCATGGTGGTAAGAGTCCATTAGCCAATACTCCTGGCTCATTCTAGTGGCCAGGAGGTGAATCCCAGGAGTAATGGCACATGTACTCTCACCACCTATTGAAAGAAATATATAATTAATACAGCATTTTGAAAATTTGGTATGATTGAAGTTTTGTTTTGAAAATAGGAAAGCTACAGCTCTTTAGCAATGTGTCATACAATTAAATTAGCTGCTCTTCTAAATTCCCCATGCTAAGTCAAAAAAGATCATAGCCTTGGATAAAATTAACAATATGTCAAGTTAATGTGTCAAGTTTAAAGAACCATTTTTGACTGTCGACCCTGGTCTACTCTGTATATAACCCCACAAAGGGGTTAAACACACAGTGGATGTTCTGCTCGGGACCCGTGGTGCACTTCTGGTCCCGTGCTGAACCCACCGCTGATTCAGTCAGCAGCTGTTATGCCGCTCTGGTTCTGGCTACCGCTCCCTTAAGTTGTCATGGCCGTTGCCATGGATGCGGCGGTTGCTTCTGGCGCACGCCGATGACGTCATCGCTGCACGCCAGGTCTCTCTGATGCCGCCGAGTGCCCTCCATGGCACAAATTTACGCCTATGTAAGTACCTCTGTTGCCTGCATTCCTTTCCCAAGTATAGGATTTACTCTGTGTTTTCCTGATTGCTTATTTACTGCTGATACTTTGCCTAATTGTTGCTGAACTCTGCTTGCCTCTGACTACTCTCTTGCTTAACCCCTGAACTGCTGTTACCTTGGATTGTCTAATTGTTGCTGGACTCTGCTTGCCTCTGACTACTCTCTTGCTCAACCCCTGAACTGCTGTTACCTTAGATTGCCTAATTGTTGCTGAGCTCTGCTTGCCTCTGACTACTCTCTTGCTTAACCCCTGAACTGCTGTTACCTTGGATTGTCTAATTGTTTCTGGATTCTGCTTGCCTCTGACTACTCTCTAGTTTAACCCCTGAACTGCTGGTACCTTGGATTGTCTAATTGTTGCTGGACTCTGCTTGCCTCTGACTACTCTCCTGTTTAACCCCTGAACTGGTGATACCTTGGATAGACTTCCTGTTGCTGGACTCTGCTTATCTCTGACCATTCTATGCCTTACCCCTTTACCGTGAAGGACTGCCCTGTCTACTGAGAGTACTGCTTACCTCATTTCTTAACTCTCACTTTGTTCTGGGATATTTCCTTATCCTTCCACTTGACGCTGGGATAAGAAGACTACTGGCCAAGTTTGGTCTGATAGGGAAATATCCCACGAGCATTACAGCAGCGCTAGTTGTACATCTGAGTCGATCAACCCTTTTGTGGGGTTAAATACACAGTAAACCAGGGTCAATAGTCAGTAAAGTACATGCTCTAAAGGATTGTATCAATTTCACTTCTTTCTTTACACTTTAAAAAAGTCAAATACTCTAAAACAAGAGTTGTTCTCATAATATTTAACGTGTTTTATCTACTATGAATAATAATGTTGATTTTTTTTTACCCAGAGATAAAGATGCACTTTGGCAGAAATCTGATGCGCTAGAATTTGAGCAGAAAATCCGTGCATCAGAGCGGTGGATAAGAGACACAGAGGTGAATCAGTGCCTGGACTGCAGAAAACAGTTTAACTGGATGCTTCGTCGTCATCATTGCCGGTCAGTCATGATTTTAGAAGAATATTTTAGCCTGTTTTACCAATACCATGCTATTTCAATCTCCTCCAAACCTTTAACATTGTTGTGCAGCTTTATTCTCTACACCAGTGCTTTCCAAACTGTGTGTCGTGACACATTAGTGTGTCAGCGGCAGTGTGTAGGTGTGTCCCTGCATTAGAACCATTTTTTCTTATTAAAATTTTTTTTGGTTTTCCGACTTTCCGCCCGCCTGCCCTGCTCTTGATATATGAATAGGAAGTGGAAGCTTAAAAATGAATGAGGATGAAATGCGAGTGTCTTTTTCTAATAGTCCACCAAATATTTAGAAACTGTGTTCATCCCATCAACCTCAGACATCCCATTAACATAGTAAGTAGCTATTGGTGTAATTAAACTTTTTCTTAATTCTTGCACTTACTTACATACTGTTACTTGTAAATACATTTCATTATTATATCATTTATGTATGTGTCTGTGTCTCTTAAAACAAGTTAGTTTAACCTCCTGTTTGCTAGTAAAACTCAATTTCTGTGTCGCAAAATGATGTAGGTCTAAAAAGTGTGTCACCAACATGATAAGTTTGGAAAGCTCTGCTCTACACCCTGGTGGCCAATACCTATTTGCATTTTTGGTGCCTGTGCCCTTTAGCTAATCTAGACCAGAATCCTACCTGGCTACAACACAAACCCCTCCCTCTTTTCTTGATCTCCCAGGTATGAGTTTCTTTATGCTCAAGCAATATATATATATTAATGGCTAATCATCCACCTTCTGAAGAAGCCTGTTTATGCCCTCTACCTATTGTTCTACCTTGCTTCCACTAAGAAATCAAACTTGTGTATTATGCATGATAACCTTTTTATTCCTGGGTACCATGACACCCCTGACCATACCAGCATGTATGCTACCTACTACACAAAAGAAGCAGGTGTAAACTTTCCATATTATGGTATTCTTTTCTTTCATATAGGTGGTGAGAGTCCACAATCTTTTACACCTGGAAATTACTCTTCCTGACCACTACGAGGAGGGAACAATTTCCCAACTCCAAAAGCCCTATAAAACCCCTTCTACCTCTACGGTACCCCAGTCTTGTCTTAGCCTCACCTGGAGGTGGGTGAAGAATGAAGGTGCTTCAGATGTTTCTATGAGAGGGGTCTTAGAATGAATTGAGGCCAAATTTTCATCTCAAAGTGCACCTTGTTTGACAGAAGGATGTACTATTTGAGTATTTGGTAGTGACATTATTACAACCGTGAGGGGTTAGTAACAAGCCAGCCATGGGGTTGCAGGGACATGTTTTTTGCCTCCCCTTGTTGGGAAGTAGATATACTCGTACTTCATTTCCTCTTCTGTATGTTACAGCACTGGTTTTGTCTTTCTACTGGATTATATGCTGTTTCCAGTAATTAGGTGAATATGATTAAGTACAATTTTGTGTTATTATAAATGGCATTCATATAAGCCTATTAGGCTATAAGGTATTCATCCTTATACTATGTAGCCTCGGGACTGCTTTATTTATGTATTTATTTTGTATGGCTCCTTTAAATTTTTAAAATTACTATTCCCCCATAAGGGCCAGATTACAAGTGGAGTGCTAAATATTAGCGCTCCACTGAGTAATACCAGTGCACGCTAATGTGCACTGGTATTACAAGTTAAGCGCAATGTGGATGCGAGCTCGCGTTCACATGACTAGGAAGCATTGCACTCACAAGAGAGCGCTTCAATAGGCTCCAATGGGAGACTCGTTCTGGTGCCATCTTGGACAGTGATCATGACAGATGCAAGTCTTTCAGGTTGGGGTCTCTGAGAACACATGGAGTTTGGTCTCCTTGGGAGGCGAGGTTACCTATAAATATTTTCAGGGCTTTTTAGAGCTGGCCCCTATTGAAAGAAGAGTCTCATGTATGTTTTCATATAGAAAATGTTACCGCAGTCGCATATATCAATCATCAGGGGGGAACTCACAGTTCCCTAGCTATGAGGGAAGTGTCTTGCATTAGTTCCTGGGCAGAAATTAATTTTTGTCTAACTTCTGCAATTCATAATCCAGGGGGTGAACAATTGGGAAGCAGATTTTCTTAGTCGTCAAACCCTACATTCATGGGAGTAGTCTCTTCATCTGGATGTTTTCAGTCAGATTGTGTATCTTTGGGGTCTCTCAGAGATAGATCTGAATAAAAAACTTCCTAGGTACTTCACAAGGTCAAGGTATCCTTAGGTGGAGTTTCTGGATGCTCTAGTGGCTCTTGGTTCTTTCAACTTGCTTATGTGTTTCCTTCTCTTGTTCTTCTTCTAAGAGTGATTGCCAGAATCAGGCAGGAAACAGTATTAGTGATACTGATTGCTCCTTATTGGTCTTGCAGGATTGTGGATCTGGTTAAGATGTCCAGTTGCCCTCCTTGGTCACTTCCTCTATGAAAGAATATTTTGTCCCAATGTCCATTCTTTCATCAAGATCTAAAATATCTAATCTTGATGGCATGGTAAACTGTTTTCGCTTGCACCCTAACTCAATGAGCGCTAAAAGCCGAACTTAGAATATTGCATGCGCGTTCATGTATTCCCCCATAGAAGTCAATGGAGAAAAAAATGGAGAAAAAAAACAACACCCCACTCTCACACAAACCCGAATACATTCTCATGTGCGCTAACCGGACATGAAAATATGAATATTTCACATTCCAATGTTTTGCAAATAACAGAAAAATGTTCCATTTATTCATAAATAAATATTTCCACATATATCTGATGGTATTTTGGAACACTATATATCTATACCTATATATATATATATATATATATATTAGGGCTGAGCGATATACCGAGAATGCGGTTTTAAACCGCGATTTAAAACCGCCACGATTTAAAAACCGCAAGAGTATGCAATTTTTTAGCCCTGCCCCTTATGACGTATTATGCCAAACGAAGCTGATCAAAAGCTTGGAAGCGGCCAGAGGGGAAGCAATTTTGCATTTATATAACAAGTTAGTGTTTTTAATTTGACAGACCCACAGTGTCAGATATTAAACATGTAAATGTGGGGGGCGGGTCCTAGCAGCCGCCGGGTCTAGACGCATAAGATAGGAGCTCTAGGCCTTATTTTATCAGCATACTAAATATTTACTTACTACCTAACAAACAATTCGTTTTCTTTGTAAAATTGGAAGTATGAAGCGATGCTGAATTGAACTATATTAGCTGCGAGGAGACTTCAGCGATATAATTACTTTATTGGATGTCTACAGCGATCTGGTGGATGCCCTCTACCATCAGCGTATCCCCCCCCATCTGCGGGGTGAAGCAGACTCTTCATAAAACTAATGAGAGAGGGCACAAATACAAGCCAGCATGGATGATACTCCTTATAATGAAATCCAAGCACTTTTACACGCTTTCGCCCTGAAAATGGACAGCAATCATACTCAACTATTGTATGAAATGAAAACTACTCCTCATATGCCGGCGCTCATGGATTTACAAATGGCGGTTGTGCCGGAACACGACAAGCAACTTGATAATGTTCAACCTCCACTCGACATATCTGTGTTACCATCAATTGCCTCTCAAGAGCTGCCTGACACAGATCCACCGGAGACAAATACCCTATACCTGAGAAAGGGAGGTTTGGGCACGACATCCGTCTTCGACCCGTTATGGACGCAATCTTTTACACGGGCCGAAGTTCCAATACACTCGACGAGCCTAATTAGTCAATCCAGCGACCCAGCGATGATATGGGATTTAGACTTCCTTGAGGATCCCTCACCAACAAGACCAGAAACGCCCCTGAACACTTACCTTGACCGGTTGGCATCACATCAGGCGGATCAAATGTATATGGAAGGGCCTCTCCGTCTGCACTCTCTTAGGCTCAGATGGCCTACCACTGTGATCTCCTCCTGGAAATCATTTCCTCCAGATCCTACAGACCGCATCGTAGCTGATAAAGACCTATCCCTTATAGGCTGGACATTGGAGCTATATGAACTGGCAAGCGTTCGCAGATTACTTACCTTATGTGGCATAGGCTGATGAGAGGACGCAATGCTTCTTCTGTCTATTTTCCCTAAGGCAGATGAAAACACTCACAAGTGTCTCACAAGTACAACTCATAGTTATCTAGAATTAACTGCATCTAACACCATTTGTTTTTGAGGCCTTTATTATTTCCTTTTATATACACACTATGCACCAGCTAGCTTAAGCCTTTAGTATCCTATAGCTAATTTTTATGTAAATTACCCTGGATCTGAATTGCTGCTTCAGATTTTAAATATGGTGAATACAAGGGTTAGATGATTTGCCCTATCTACAGTATAATGATGTTGCTAAAAGGATAGCATCTACAGTACTTGTATTTTCATTTATGACATCTGTATCTTAAAGGAGAATTAGATAGGCCTGTATGGTACTGGTTTTCTTTATTTCTATGTATGTACTCCTAATAAGTAGTAGGCTCCCTTGGTATATAGCAATACCAGATGTAGATCCAATTCATAGTACATTTTCTCTTGCATATGGCTGTCTCACTGAAAAATGGGTGATAATTCCTACTCTATTCCATAACCAAACTTATTTAAAAATGCTATAATTGAACACTCCAGTATATGTAGTAGGGCTCCCAGCTACCTACAGTCATTAAGCATCTGACCTTTTCTCCAGCACATACCCTATTCACTTATGGGGCTGAAAATAGCCCTCGCTTTACCAGGAAATATTTTTACAATTTAATAATTTTGCACTGCTAGCTGTCTAAATCTGATCCTAACTATTAACAATTACAGGAAGTGCTCTTTCATGCCTAATATTGAGCTATGCTATTCCAAGTTTACCTTATAGCCCCTAATGTACTCCCCATCTTCAAGGGCCTTACATTACTATACACAAAATTAATTAATTTGTCTATTACTATAACATCTTGGGCAAATGTAGTTTTTTAAATATAAACTAAGAGCTAGGGGTAAATTTCCATAACACTTTCTCATCTATTGTGTCTCAGTTCTATTCTCGCGGTGGTTGTAGAACAAACTACATTCTTCTTTATTACCACACAACATATGGATAGCCATCTAAGATCAATATTCAGCTTGCTTACCACCTCAATATGAACCCCTTCCCACCACCCCCCACATAAGCTCTCACAGACCTAAGTATTGTGGTTTACGTAACTTTACAAACGCCCTTTAGAGACCTATACATTATGTTGCTTAACTATATGTCATAACCTGACACCATGTCAGAAGCCTCCGCTTCCCCCTCTCTCATGGTTTTTCCCCTCCCTCCATATTCCAAGCGGTGCTTACCCGCTGTGTCCCACCAATTTCTCTACAGCCCAAAAGTGGCTGTCCTTTTGACTATCATTTATGATTTGGTTAACTCATTTAATATGGCCCATGAGTGGCCGGCTAATTAGTCTGTCAATTAAACTATAAATATTGAAAAATAGAGGTTCGAGAAGCCTTGATACTATTACCCATTGTTGTATCTATCCATTACTTAACAGTTGTTTCTGTACATTGTTATGTATAACTTTGATCTTATAAGGCATTTAATGTTTGATGCTTATATTGTATAACCTCAATAAAAAAACTTTATAAAAAAAACAAACAAACATGTAAATGTGTTAGTGTTTTTGTGTGATCACACTTAAGATTTACACTTTTTTTTTACCCCTCCATAATGTGACTTGGTGAAAATACCTCAAACAGTGTCACAGTGGGACAAACCAATCCCAAATATGTATTGGCTTGATGATAAAATTAGTATAGTTTAATAAGACCAAGCTATGTAGCTAAGCAAACTAGAATTACATTTAACTGCTGAATTATTTGTGTGATGTCCCTTTCTCTAATAGTAATAACACCTCAAGCTCAGTTACTCTCTCGTCTCAACCCTAAACGTCACGGTCAGACAGCATCACTACTTATAAGAGTATGCGTGACCCGTCAAATGTCAATCAACTAATATGGGCGTGTTTAGATAAGATCTGTCACTCATTGAACATAGGAGGCGTTGCTTTAAGGTAATAGCTTAAGGTTGTTGAGAAGTCTACCGCGTTGTGATGTCATACTACTCCAACGCCTTCAAAGTAATGGCACAACAGCCACGCCCACGTTCACCTTAGCTTTTTAAACCGGGCCCGCCCCCTCCGGCTTCCTGCTAGCAAGATGGCGGCGGAGAGCAGAACATTGTTGTACACTGTGTGCAAGTGGAGTTCTTTCTCCTCCAGTTATTTACCCGAGGGATTACCAGACTGCGTGTGCCGCGGGGTCTGTGGGTGTAGCCTGTGTATCTGATGTCACCTTGTTATACCGCTGGATGCATAAGAAAACCTGTATTACCCCAGTATAGCGGTATTTGCGTGTATGTTTAGGGACAGACATGCAGAAATACGTACTCTGACATAGCTTACCTCTGCATAACACCCAGTTGCTTGTGTAAGCGACCAGAGGGGAAGCAAGGGAGTGCGACTTGTATTAGGTGTTGGGGCCGGTCTTGTACACATCTGGTAGTGAGTTTACCCACCAGCTGTACGTGAAAAATCACGATTAAATCACAATTGCGTTGTTTTTTCTTTTTTTCTTTTTTTAAATCGCAATTTATTTTTTTTTCCCATATCCCCCAGCCCTAATATATACAGTATATACAGTATATATATATATATATATATATATATACACACATATACAGTATATATATATATGTATATACACAGTATATACACAGTATATACAGTGTATATATATATATATATATATATATATATATATACACACACACACAGTATATACAGTATATAT